>NC_135547.1:37794648-38094648 GCF_045843805.1 Urocitellus parryii
TGGTCTTATCTCCTTATCTTGTCTGAAGATCTCCCAGTTCCTGGTCTCTGTTAGTCTCTAAACTGTGTCACACTCACCCTCTCTCTTATTGCTTCCTAATAAGGAACCATTCTCTCCAGGGCTCCTGTGTGTGGCACTTTGGGCATGTTGCACACCTGCCCCACTGAGAGCTGTTTTGTGTTGGGCAGTCACTGTGCCAGATTAGCAGCTGCTGAGGAGAGGAGGTAGTTAGAAACTGGGTACCTGGCCAGCTGGAATTCCAAACTGTGAATTTGGAATTGCATCCACTAAAGATGGTGATGAAGGTGACCAAGATGGCAGTGGCTGCTTTTAGCAGTGGGGTATCAGGTTGGGTGGGGAGAGCTGGGCAATGGCGTAGGAAGATGAGTTCAGAGAATGGGTCCGTGGTGTGCAATGTGTGGCTGTGGCTGTCATCAGAGCCTGTGTGAAGTTCCTGGGTACAGGCATGCTATGGCACATAGGGGAATATCTCCATTGTTGTAGAGTCCCAAAATGGAGGCGACCTGGGGAGCCCAATGTTGGTTGATGGGGGTCCACACTGGAGTGGTGGCTAGAGATCCTGTACATGAGTAGCTGCCAGGTGTCCTGTGTGGGAGCTGTGTAAGGAACGGTGGAAAAGCTCCATAAACTCAACAAGCCAAAACAACGGTTTACCTGTCCGAGATTTTATTAGCAGGACTGTAGCGGCCAGTCACAGAGAGAAGGGGGGGGGGGAGAGAGAGAGAGAGAGAGAGAGAGAGAGAGAGAGAGAGAGAGAGAGAAAGAAGAAGAAGAAGAAGAAGAAGAAGAAGAAGAAGAAGAAGAAGAAGAAGAAGAAGAAGAAGAAGAAGAAGAAAAGAGAAGAGAGAGAAGAGAAGAGAGGGAGAGAGAGAGGGGGGGAGAGGAAGAGAGGTAAAGTGAGAGAGAGAGAGAGAGCACGAACAGGGTATTGATATTTATGGGCTTAAGGCAGGATGAGGAGGAGCAGGGTGAGTGGGCTGTTACTTCTTCATTGGCGGAGAGTTCACGCCACTTCAGGGATTGGAGGTGCGCCATTCAAAGGGATTGGAGGTGATGGTTCGCACGCCATTAAGTGCGACATGGACCTGAGCTCCAGGAAGAGAAGCACTCCGGGCGCCATGTTTACCAACAAGCTGCATCTAGGATTTCTGCTTGGGTGGGTAGCTAAAAGTTTTTCACAGGTGCTGATGCCTATGGTCCCTCAGGCACCTGGTAGGCCTGCGTGTAGTTGGGAGACCTTCTCTGATGCTGAGGCCCGGAGCCTTGCATGGGCACAGTGGCTATGATTTCTGTGCGGAAGCAGGAATATCGCTTGCAGAGAAGCAGTGTTCTCACTTCTTGAGTTCCAGGTCACAGAGCGAAGGAGTGCTTCTTCCCTCTGGCCTGCCATCTTGGATCCACCCCTACCAGGACAGTTTTAAGTGATTCTTACTAACTCTGCTAAATAAAATGAAGAAGAAGAGGAAGAGGACAATGACAGCTGGTATTAGCTGCTGGGCATGATGGTGCACTCCTTATACTCTCAGAAGCTGCTGAGGCAGGATGATCTCAAGTTCAAGGCCAGTGTTAGCAATTTAGTGATGACCTAATCAAATTAAACCCTGTCTCAAGATAAAATATAAAGTGGCTTGGGGATGTAGCTCAAGGTTAAAAGCCCCTGGGTTCAATTGCTGGTACCAAAACAAAACAAAACAAACCCAAAACAAGTAGCGGTAGTTTTTGTTTTGATGCTAGGCTACCAATCAGAATTACTAATTGGGGTATCTATATTCCCTTCCTTCTCCCACTCTCTTGATATCACAGTAAAAGAAATGCAGAACACCTAGCAAATCCATATTTTCCCCTAAGGGGTAAATTGGCCTGCTCATTGATATAGTGTTTGTAGGCAAAATGGCCTACATGTTATAACTATATATAAAAGAATAAATATTTACATGTATTTGAATCCAGAGGTTAAAAAAAATACTTTTCACATTTTACTTCTGGAGAAAGGAAACAGATTAATACCCATCAGAAAATTATACTCAAATCATAGATTAGATAGAAATTTGTTAGTTACATTATTCTAAGTCATTGTCAAGTGCTCAGGTATGGAAGGTTTTCTGCTGTGATATAAATATGAATTTTATTGCTTTTAGTAAATTTGCAAATGCAATGTAAAAACACTTTCTCTTCTTATTCTACATGATATGCCTATTAATCATAGTGTTACATAGAAATACAAGGAAGCAGTAATGCTTGGTTTGTAATGGAATTTACATATGAAAAGCAAGTGATGCATATTCAATTGCCCCTGTTTCAGAGACTCATTATTATCACATTACTCATTACTGTGTAACTACTTTGTTTTGACTGATTATGTACAGAAATCCAATATAAATGTGCATAGCTGTTATGAAAAAAGTTTCCTTCCATTAAATTCTGATGAAATAGTCATCAGTATGTTTAAATTTTGCTTTTAAAAAATTTCATATAGTTCTTTCCCTAATTACTATGTATATTTGAATGTAAGCAAGCTTCTTTTTTATCTACATTTTCATTTTTTCTACTTTTAATATTGTGCTACACTATTGAGTTTGTGACATCACCACTAAGTTCCATATAATAGTGATAATTTAATAAGTGATCAAGCATAACACATATACAAAAATAATGCATGTACAGTTTAATAAATGGTGAAGCAAAATGATAAACTCTGGTTAAAAGCAAATGGAGGGGACTAAGGTTGTAGCTCAGTGGTAGAGCACTTACCTAGCATGCATGAGGCACTGGGTTCAATCCTCAGCACCACATAAAAATAAATAAATAAAAGTATTGTGTCCATCTACAACTAATTTTTTTTACCTTTATTTTACCTGAGGATTGATCCCAGTGCCTCTCACATGTTAGTTAACTGCTCTGCCACTGAGCTACAACCTCAGCCCCCTAAAAAAAATTTTAAAAAAGCAAATGGAGCCACTCAAACCTAAATTTCTACTAGAAAATGAAAAAAAAAAAGATTTATTTTTAAATAGATTTTATTCTTTTTAGATATACATGACAGAGTATATTTTGACATATTATACATACATGGAGTATAACTTATTCTTTTTTTTTTTTTGGTACTGGGGATTAAACTTGGGGACACTCGATCACGGAATCACATCCCCAGCCCTATTTTTGTATTTTATTTAGAGACAGGGTCTCACTGAGTTACTTAGCACCTCACTTTTGCTGAGGCTGGCTTTGAATTTGTAATCCCTCTGCCTCAGCCTCCCAAACTGCTGGGATTACAGGTGTGTGCCCCCATGCCCAACTGGAGTATAACTTACTGTAATTAGGATCCCATTCTTGTGGTTGTACATGATGTGGAGTTTCACTGGTTGTGTATTCATATATAAACATAGGAAAGTTATGTCCAATTCATTCTACTGTCTTTCCCATTCCCATTCCTCCTCCTTTCCCTTCATTTCCTTCTATCTAATCTAATGAACTTCTATTCTTTCCTGCCCCATGCCCCCCCCCCTCTGATGTTCTGTGTTAGCATCCACATATTAGAGAACATTCTGCCTTTGAGTTTTGGGGATTGGCTTATTTTCATTTAGTATGATAGTCTCCAGTTCCATCCATTTACCTGCAAATGTCATAACTGAAAATAAAAAAAAGATTTTAAAGTGGTACTAAGAGTATATTCTAGGAGGGAGCATTTGTCATATTCCATATCTATTATGATTATCTTTATTTTTCATATGTAAAGCAAAATCCCACAAATTTAGGCTCTACTAAGTATGAAATTTTCAGAATTCAACATTTGAATAGTGAATGAAAGAAAGTACATGCACTGAACAGTGTTAGTATCACATGTAGGCCATATAAGTGAAGAACCTGTTGTTAAACTAGCCTGTACTCTTTTAGAAATAACAAAATGTTTACTATATCTGTGTTTCATATATTTTTGTAACTAGTTAAGGATAATCAGGATCAACTGCATCTGGTTGTAATACAGTAGGTGGTCCTGTTCATGGAATTAGAACTTTCCCCTGAGCAAATTTAGCTGTAAGCTGTAGAGGCAGTACAGTATGAGAGTTAAGAGTATGATTTTTAGTCATGCATCACTCATCGTTTATTATTGAACATCTACTATGTGCCAGGTTTTATGCTAGTCACTGGGGATATAGAGATGAATTTCTTCCCTCAATGAGATCACATGTACACAAATGAATGAATTACAATGTAGGGATTAATGCAAGAATATGAGAAATTACAACTAGAGATCATGCAGAGAAAACAGTAATTCCTAGGGGAAAGGATCAAGGAAATTGATAGACTTGGACAACAAGGATAAGCCAAGCTATTTGGTAGGGTGAATGTCAATATACTGAAAGTTCAGTTGTGGAAGGAGCTTTCTAGGCAGTGGGAGCAGAATGTTATCTAGTTGGAGTGTATAGTGAAAGAGAAAGGAGTGGTAGTCATCTGGCATGTGTGAGGCACTGGGTTTGATCCTTAGTACAGCATACAAATATATAAAATAAAGGTATTTTGTCCATCTACAACTAAAAAACATAAAAATAGTAGGCAAAGTTGGGCACTGTGATGCATGCTTGTAATCTAAGCAATTTGGGAGACTGAGGAAAGAAGATCGTAAATTGGAGGCCAGCCTCGGCAACTTGGTGAGACCTTCAGCAACTTTGACCTGTCTCAAAATAAAATATAAAAGGACTGAATATGTAGCTCAGTGGTAAAGCACCCCTGGGTTCAATCCCCAGTACCAAAAATTTTTTTTAAATTAAAAAATAATAGTAATCAAAGTGATAAAAAGTTTTATACATCAAGCTATATTTTTTAAAAAAATATTTTTTAGTTGTAGATGGACACAATATCTTTATTTCTATGTGGTGCTGAGGATTGAACCAAGTGCCTCACATATGTGAGGCAGGTGTTCTATCACTGAGCCCCAGCCCCAGCCCAATGCTATAAATTTTAATCAATGTCTGATCATCCCATACTGACATCTATGAGCAAAGAAGCTATATCCAGGGGCTGGAACTATAGCTCAGTGGCAGAGTGCTTGCCTAGCATGTGTAAGGCACTGGGTTTGATTTTCAGCACCAAATGCAAATAAAATAAAGGCATTCTGTCTATCCATCTATAATTACAAAAAATTTTTGGAAAAATAAGTCACATCCATACACACAGAGCTTTCCCTTAACTTTTCAGCATCTTATTCTTAAATAGAAACAGTCAAGGATCACCAGACAAACAAGGAAAACTTCCAACATGAAAGCTGTGTGTATTTAAATTGCACAATTGCCAAGTTATTTGTGTGTTCATATGTGAATATGCATATATATGAATATATTTTCATGAAACCATCCTCATAATCAGGATAGTGAACATATCTATCATCTAAAAAAATAGTTTTCTTGGGCTTTCCATTCCATCCATTTCCAAGTAAATGATCCATTTTCTGTCACTATAGATTTGCAGTTATCTACAGTTATATGTAAATAGAGTCATGAATACATACTCTTTGGTCCTGTTTCTTATGCTCAGCATAATTATTTTGGGATGCATCAATGTTATTGTACCAATAAATCATTTTTTGACTGAGCAGTGTTTCATTGTATAGATATACTACTGTTTATTTATTCATTCTCCTATTGATGGACTTTGGGGTTGTTTCCAGTTTGGGCTATTATAAATGCAGCTTTTATGAATATTCTTGTACAAGTCATTGTATAGACACATTTTTCTTTTGTCTTGGGAAAATAGGAGTGGACTTGATGGATTATGTATTAATTTAAATATAATACTAAATATGTGCATATTTAACTTTATATTAAATAGTCAAATTCTTTTGGTAAAGTGGCTCTCCTAGTTTATGTACTAGTATGTGAGTGTTCTCGTCTCTCCCAATCATTGCTAACAGTGTGGTCAGTCTTTTTTTTTTTAATAAACTTTATTTTTCAAGCAGTTTTAGGTTCACAGCAAAACTGAGAGTAAGGCACAAAGATATCCCATCTATCTTCTGTTCCCTTCACATGTATATCTTCCCCTGTTATCAATATCCCCACCAGAATGATACATTTTATTTTTAAAAAGATATCCAGCCATGTTTTTATGTTTATTTATTTGTTTTTTTGATGCTGAGGATCAAAACCAGTTCCTCACACTTGCTAGTCATGTGCTCCACCACTGAGCTACAACGCCAGCCCTGACATATAATTTTCTTATATATATATATATATATATATATATATATATATATATACAGTTGTAGATAGATACAATACCTTTTATTTATTTTTTATGTGGTGCTGAGGATGAAACCCAGTGTCTCACATATGCTAGACAAGTGTCTATCACTGAGCCCACACCCAGTTCCTCATTTTATTCTTTGTAAAAATATTTTTAGTTGTGTATGGAAATAATAGCTTTATTTTATTTATTTATTTTTTGGGTACTGAGGGTGGAACCAAGTGCCTCACATATATTAGGCAAGTGTACTACCACTGAGCTACAATCCCAGCCCCTGATATTTCATTTTCACCCAAAGTTTATTTTAGGGTTTACTCTTTGTATTGTACCTTTTATGGGTTTGGATGAATGTGTAATGACATGTATCAGCCATTACAGTATCATCCAGAAGCATTTCACTACGTTAAATATCCTCAATGTTCTACTGGTTCCACTCACCCTCTACAACCCCTAGCCAACCACTAATCTTTTTATTGTATATGAAGTTTTACCTGTTCTAGAATGCCATATAATTGTAATCAAACAGCACATATCTGCTTTAATCTAAACGTATCCCCCAAATTCATGTGTTGGAAACTCTATCCACAATGCAAATGTTGAGAGGTGGAGACTTTTGAGATGTGTTTCAGGAATGAGGGCTCTGCTCTCATGAAGAGACTAATACCATTATAAAAAGTCTAGGAAGAGAGAGTTATGCCCCCTTTTTGTCCTTTAGTTTTTCTGCCTTTTGCCTCTTTGCTGCTAGGACACAGAATTCCTCCACTCCAGAGGATACAACGTTTAAGATACCATCTTGGAAACAGATCAGACCTGTTATTGTTTGGATGTGAGGTGTCCCCTAAAAGCTCACATGTGAGATAATGCAAGAAGGTTCAGAGGAGAAATGATTGGATGGTGAGAGTCTTAACCCAATCAGTAAATTAATCCCCTAATAGGTATTAACTGAGTGGTTCCTGAAGTGGTAGGCTGTGGCTGGAGGAGGTAGGAATTGGGGGCATAGCTTTGCGGTATATATATTTGTATCTGGCAAGTGGAGACCTCTCTCTCTGCTTCCTGTTTATCATGTGAGCTACTTCCCTCTGCCACGCTCTTTCTCCATGATGTTCACCCTTACCTTAAGCCCCAAGGAATGGAGCCTGCTGTCTATGGTTTGAGACCTCTGAAACCATGAGCCCCCAAATAAATTTTTCCACTTCTAAAATTGTTCTGGTAAGGTATTTTAGTCCCAGCAGCGAAAAAGATTACTAATACAAGACCCTCATCAGACACCGAATCTGATGGTGCCTTGATCTTTTCTTCTCTGCCTATAGAACTCTAAGAAGTAGATTTCTGTTTTTAAATTACCCAGTCCCAAGTAGTTTGCTGCTGCTGCTGCTCCTCCTCCTCCTCCTCCTTCTCCTTTTGTGATACTGGGGATTGAACTCAGGGCTTCCTACATATTCATCAAGCACTCTACCACTGATACATACTTAACCCTCTAGTTATTCTGTTATAGCAGCATAAAACAAAGACAGAAAATGGTAACATAGAAGAACATAGAAGTGGGATGTTGCTATAACAAACATCTGAACTGTAGATGTAACTTTGGAATTGGGTAATGGTAGAGGCTAAAGTAGTTTTAAAGGGCATGCTAGAAAAAAAAATCATGATTCTGTGAATGAATTAGTAAGGGTGGTTCTGCTCAGGACTCAGAGAAAGAGGAGAGCTTTAGAGAAAATCTCTGTTTAAGTGGTCATGAACAGAATGTTGGTAGAAATACGGAAAATAAAGGCCATTCTGATGAGGTCACAGATAGAAATGAAGAACAAGACATTGAAAGTCGATGGCAAGGCCAGCATTGTTATAAAAGTGGCAAAGAGTAGGGGTGGGAAGGATGGTGGAATGAGATGGACATTATTACCCTATGTACATCTATGATTGCATAGTGTGACTCTGCATCATGTACAGCCAGAGAAATAAGAAGTTGTGCTCCATTTGGGTACAATCAGTTGAATGCATTATGCTGTCATGTAAAAGTAATTAGAACAATTTAAAAAAAAAAAAAGTGGCAAAGATCGGGCTGGGGATGTGGCTCAAGCAGTAGTGCGCTTGCCTGGCATGCGTGCGGCCAGGGTCCGATCCTCAGCACCACATACAAAGATGTTGTGCCCACTGATAACTAAAAAATAAATATTAAAAAATTCTCTCTCTCTCTCTCTCTCTCTCTCTCTCTCTCTCTCTCTCTCTCTCTACCTCTCTCTCTCTTTAAAAAAAGTGGCAAAGATCTTGGTTGAATTATGTCCAAATTCTAGAACTTTATAAAAGGCAAAATTTAAGAGCAATGAATTAGAATATTTGGCAGAAGAGTCTCTAAGAAGCATAGTATTCAGGGTGCTGCATGGCTTGTTTTAACTGCTTATAGTAAAATGTGAGAAGAGAGAAATGACTTAAAGATGAAAAATCAAACCAGAAGCAGAATATAAAGATTTGTAAAATTATCAGCATGGTCATTTAAAGAACAACAACAAAAAAAATGTGTTTAGGAGAGACAAGCCAAGTGACCAGTTGATAAAGAGATTAGTATGGATAGCAGGAAGGCAGATACTTTCAATTCAGATAAAAAGATGATGGTCCTGGGGCTGTAGCTCAGTGGCAGAGATACTGAGTTTGATCCTTAACACCACACAAAAATAAACAAAATAAAGGCATGTTGTCCATCTACAACAACAACAAAAAAGATAAAAAGATGAAGACACTGAAGGTATTTCAGAGATTTCAAGGATGCCCCTCCTAACCCCTAGAACATTAGGCTTGCTGCCTGGGGCTGCCTTGGGTCTCTGCTCCCTGTATTCCAGTGTAGTGCTCCTCAGCTGCCCCAGATGTATCTGTCAAGCAAGCCAATAAGAAGCTTGGGCCATTATGCCAGAGGGTACAAACCATAAACCTTAGCATCCACATAAGTGCACAAAACATAAGAGCTGTGGAGGCATGACTTTCTCCACCTAGAATTCAAAGAATGCCTTAGAGAACTTCAGGGTCTTGGCAGAGACCACCTAAAGAGGTGAGGCATGGTCAGGTACTGTGGCCATGCCTGTAATCCCAGAGGCACAGGAAGCTGAGATAGGAGAATCGTGAGTTCAAAGTCAGCCTCAGCAACAGCGAGGTGCTAAGCAACTCAGCGAGAACCTGTCTCTAAATAAAATACAAAATAGGGCTGGGGATATGGCTCAGTGGTTGAGTGCCCTTGGGTTTAATCCCTAGTACCAAAAAAAAAAAAAAAAAGGTGGGGCCACCACCAAAAGCTTCCTCTAGGGCAATGCCAGTGGAACTGTGGGGTCAGAGCCTTTGCTGGGAATCTATAGTAGAGCAATACTTAGTGGAGCCATAGGAGCAGGACTATCCCAGAGACCTTGGAACTGTAGAACCACCAGTGTATAGCCCCACCTTTGGAATGAGGCAGAAATGTAACCTCAGTGCATGAGAACTGAAGTGTGGCCTGTACCAGAAAAGTCCTGGGACAGGGCTGCCCAAGGCCAAGGCTTTGGTGATCTAACCCACACCTCAGTATACTCAGTAGGCAGGACATGAAATGGAAGATTATTTTTAAGTCTTAAACCTTTGGTAGAAGGTTTGTACTCTTTTGGATTTTGGACTTACTTGAGACTTGTTACTCTTATTTCCTATTCTCCCTTTTGGAATAAAAATGTCTTTCCTATTCCTATGCCACCACTGTATTTTGGGAGCACAAAACTTGTTTGATTTTACAAGCTCACAGCTGGAGGAAAATTTGCCTCAGGAAGATTTTACCTTTGAGTCTCAGCCATGTCAGATCTATAAGAGACTTTGAACTTTAGACTTTAAAAGTTGATTCTGCAATGAGTGAAGAATTTCTGTGGCTATTGGGGATAGAATGAATGTATTTTTCATGTGACAATGTCATGAATTTGGGGCTCTACAGGTGGAATGTTAGAGTCTGAATGTGATGGAAACTCAATCTCTAATTTGAAAGTGTTGGAAGGTGGGGTATTTTGAGAGGTGTTTAAGTCATGAGGGCTCTATCATCATGAATAGATTAATACCATTATAAAAGGAATTCATGGGGAAAATATATGTATAATAAGAATTGTAATGCATTCAGCTGTCATTTATTTTTAAAAAATCAATTTAAAAAAGGAATTGATGAGACTGGGGTTGTGGCTTAGTTGTAGAGCACTTGCCTAGCATGTGTGAGGCATGGGTTCAATCCACATAAAAATAAATAAATAAATGTATAAGAAAAAAGGGATCAATGGGGGAATTTTGGCCCCTTTTTTTGCCCTTCCATCTTCTGCTACATGAGAATACAATGTTTCTCTCCTTTGAAGGATACAGTGGTCAACATGTCATTTTGGAAGTTTTCACCAGATGTCAGACCTGCCAGTGCCTTGGTCTTGGACTTTCCTGCCTCTAGAACTGTGAGAAATATATTTATGTTCTTTGTACATTACCCAAGTTCAGGTATTCTGTTATAGCAGCACAAAACATTTTCAAAATTGCTTTCACTTGGGCTAGGATTGTGGCTCAGCGGTAGAGCGCTCCCTTAGCATGGGTGGGACTCGGGTTAGATTCTCAGCACCACATTAAAAAAACTAAAAAGGCATTGTGTTGTGTCCATCTACAAAAAAAGATTCATTCTCTCTCTCTCCTTTAAAAAAAAATTGCTTTCACTAAGTATTATGAATTTAAATTTCTCCCATATCTTTTTATGGCTTGTTAGCTCATTTATTTCGAGCTCTAAATCCTACTCTATTATACCACAGTTCATTTATCCATTCACCTACTGAAAGATATCATGATTGCTTCTAATTTTGGCAATTTTAAATAAAACTATATGAAAACCTATTTGCAGATTTTTGTCTTCAATTCCTTTGGAGCCAAGGAGTGCAACTGCTGGATTAAATGGTTAGAGTAGTTTAGTTTTGTAATAAATGGCAAAATTTTCTTCCAAAGTGAATATACTATTTTGTATCCCCACCATCAATGAATGAGAATTCCTATTGCTTTACATCTATGCCAGCATTTGGTATTGTCTATGTTCTGGATTTGGGCCATTCTAATAGGTACATGTTTTAGTCAGCTTTGTACTTCTGTGACTAAAAGATCTGGCCAGAACAATTATAGAGGAGGAAGAGTTTATTTGGGGGCTCACTGTCTCAGAGGTATCAATCCATAGACAGCAGACTCTATTTCTCAGGGCTCAAGGTGAGGCAGGATATCATGGTGGAGTAGTGTGGCAGAGGGAAGTAGCTCATGTGAGATCAGAAAGGAGAGTGAGACTCAACTCTCCAGATACAAAATACATACCCCATAGGCATGCCCCCAATAACCCCTCTCTTCCAGCCACACCCTACCACTTTAGTTACTACTCAGTTAATCCAATCAGGGGGCTAATTTGCTGATTGGGTTAAGGCTTTCAAAACCAAATTATATCTCCTGTGAGCCTTCTTGCATTGTCTCACCCATGAGCTTTTGGGGGACACCTAATATCTAAACCATAATAGTATGTAGTACTATTTAATTTTAGTTTGCATTTCTGTAATGATATATGTTTTAGAGTGTCTTTTTATATGCTTATTTGATATTTATATATCTTTTTGGTGAGGTGTCTGTCAAGATCTTTGGGCCATTTTTAATTTATTTTATTTTTTAAAAAATTTTTAGTTGTTGATGGACCTTTATTTTTTATTTATTTATATGTAGTGCTGAGAATGAAAACCAGGGCCTCACACATGCCAGGCAAGTGCACTATCACTAAGCCACAGCCCCAGCCCTTTGGGCCATTTTTTAAATCTTTTTTTTTCCTTTTAAGAGATTTTTTTTGAGAGAGAATTTTTAATATTTATTTTTTAGTTTTCGGTGGACACAACATCTTTATTTTATTTTTATGTGGTGCTGAGGATCAAACCCAGCACCCTGTGCATGCCAGGTGAGTGCGCTACTGCTTGAGCCACATCCCCAGCCCAAGAGATTTTAATCAACAGATTAAAATTGTACATATTTATGGATACCATGTGGTGTTCCATACATGTATACATTATGTAATGTTCAAATAATGGTAACCATATTTATTTCTTCAAGCATTTATCATTTCTTTGTGGTTGAAAACATTCAAAATCTTTTATCCTCACTGTTTTGAAATATAGACGTTATTATTGTGTATAGTCATTCTACTATGAAATAGAACATTAGAACTTATCCCTTTTTGTTGTTTTAATGTTTTTTTAAAATATATCTTGGATAACAGTCCTTTATTGGATATATTTTTTGCAAACATTTTCTCCTAGTCTGTGGCTTGTCTTTTCATTCTTTCGACAAGGCCTTTGGTAGAACAGGAATTTTTCATTGTAATCAAGTCTAGCTTATCAGTTCTTTCTTTCATGTATCATTGCTTTTGTGTTGTATCTAGGAGTTTATTGTTTTGAGTTTTACCTTGCAGCCTGTGACCTATTTCAGATTAATTTTTGTGAATGGTGTAAGTTCTGGGTCTTGAATCATTTTTGAAAAAATGGTCAGTAGTTTTAGCACCATTTCTACCCACTTTTTAAATCAATTATTGAGACAGGGATATAGAGATTTCTATGTTTTTTCTTGTAGTTCTACCAGTTTTCTCATGTTGAAGCTCTGTCAATAAGAACATACATATTTAGGATTACTATATTCTGTTGATAAATTGATCTCATTATCATTACGGAATGACTTACATCTCATAATATTCCATACTCTGAAATCTACTTTGCCTTATATTAGTAAAGCCATTTAAGCTTTCTTTTGACTGCTGTTAATAGGCTGTATCTTTTTTTATTCTTTTACCTTTAACCTATTTGGAACTCTTTTGTTATCGGGGACTGAACCCAGGGGTACTTAACCACTGAGCCACTTCCTCAGCCATTTTTCCCCCAACCTTTATTTTTTCTTAAACTAATTAATTAATTAATTAATTAATGTGGTGCTGGGGATTAAACCCATGGCCTTGTGCATGCAAGGCAAGCACTCTACCAACTGAGCTATCTCCCCAGCCCTTATGTTTTATTTTGAGACAGGGTCACACTAAATTGCTTTAGGGCCTTTCTAAATTGCTGAGGCTGGCTTTGAACTTGTGATTGTACTGTTTCAGCCTCCCGAGTTTCTGGGATGACAGGCATATACCACTGTGCCTGGTTTGGGTCTTTATATGTAAAGTGTGTTTCTTTCAGGCACCATATAGTTATGTCTTAACATCTAATATGGCAATCTCTGACTTTTAGTTTGGGTGTTTAGATCACTTACATTCATATTGTTGATATGGCTAGGGTGACTCTTTTATTTGTATTTTTCCCATCTAGTTTTTGTTCACTTTTTCTTCTTTGTTTGCTTTCTTTTGGATTATTAAAGTATATTTTTGATCCCATTTTATCTCCTTTGTTGACTGATTAGGTATAATGCTGTGCTTTGTTGTTTTAGTGATTGCTTTAACATCTATATACACATTTAACTTGTCACAGTATACTTTCAAGTGCAATTATACCACTTTACATATATTTCCATTTCTCCCCTTTTGGCCTTAATGCTATTATTGTCATATTATTACCTTTAATATATATTCCCAATTCTTCAGTTCATTATTGTTTTTGTTCAAACAACATTTTAAAGAGATTGAAGGAAGAAAAATATTCATATATTTACCAATTCTTGTGATCTTCGGTTTGCTTTATAAAATTATAATTAACATTTATTAGTTGTAGAGATTAACAGGATTCACTGTGATAGTTCCATACATGCTTGTTTTTTGTAAAAATCATTATTTTCATCTAATATCATTTTTATTCTGTGTGAAGAATGTCCTTTAACAACTCCTATAGCACAGGTCTGATGGTGATATTTTCTTTCAGACTTTGTATATGTGACTACATTTTGTATTTGAAATCTGTATTAATTGGTGTAGAATCCTAGGTTGATAGTTTTATTTTAGTACGTTAAAGAAGTCCACTCTCTTTTCTATAACATTATTTCTGGGAAGAAATCTGACATCATTTTTATTTGTTCCTCTAGTTGTAATGGGGGCTGTCTACTTTTAAGAATTTATTTTTGTCATTGGTTTTGAGGAATTTAATTATATCTTAATTTAGTTTTCTTATACTTGTGCTTCAAATCCATTCAACTTTTTGTATTTATAAGCTTATATTAAGCAATGCTGGAAATGCTCAGCATTTCTTCAAATATTTTCCTGTGCCCCTACCCTCTCAGAGATTCTAGCTGTTCATATATGAATCAATTTATGGTTGTCCCATAGCTCATTAATGTTCTTTTTTCTTTTCAGTATTCTTTTATACTATGTGTTCTTCTTTTTGCATAATTCATGTTGCTATGCATTTATGTCCACTTAGCTTTTTGCTTCTGATAGTGTGTTTTCATTGTTATAATTCAATTTTGGTCTTATTTTTATATTTTTTATGTTTACTTATTTAACATATGAAATACCATTATAATAATCATTTTTATGTTCTTCTATGTGAATTTTAATATCTTTCTCAGGGTCAATTTTGATTGATTTTTTCCCTCTCCATTAGGGGTCATACATCTCTGATTGTATATCCAGTAATCTTTGACTAGATGCCAAACAGTCTGGATTTTAACTTTTTGGGTGCTAGATATATAGAGATTCTATAATTAATAATTGATTATATTTATTTTACTATACAACTATTTCTTCATCCATTTATCAGACCATCTTATTTTTGATGCATTTCAAAATAAATTGAAAATATCAACACATACTATTTTAAATACTTCATCATCCATATAATTAATTAGAGGCTAATATTTGCTTATGGCTCTTTTTGAGGTAAAATATACATATATACAAATCCATCAATCTTAGGTATACCATTTGAAGAATTTTGACAAATTAGTAGCCTGTGTAATGCTAGCCTCCACCAAGCCATAACATCTACTTATCACTATGGGAAGTTCCTTCCTGACCATCCCTGTCCATCCCTATCCTATCCTTGTTTCCCCAAAGGAAATCACTGTTTAGGTTATGTTCACCATAGATAAGTTTTTCTAGAGTACTACTATCAAATATAAATGCAATGTGACCGTAACAGGGTCATGTATATAATTTTAAATTTTTTGTTAGCCATATTATAAAAAGTGAAAAGAAACAGGATATGTTAATTTAATAATGTACTTTTATGTAATCCAATGTTTACTTGATTATTATGATTTTCAACTTGATTAGTATACAAATGATGAATTAGATAGTTCACATTCTTTTTTTTTTCATACTTCATCTTTGAAATCCAGTGTGCAACTTATAGTACATCTCAACTCAGACTAGATAAATATGAAGTCCTCCAGAATCACCACATGTAGCTGATAACTACTCTACTGGACTGTATATTTTTATAACTTTATATAAGTGTAATCATAAAATGTTTTCTTTGTCTAGGGCTTTTTTTACTCAGCATGAATATGCTTTTTTTATGAGTATGCTTTTGAGATTAATTTATGTATTTCTTCAGTAAAAGTAGATATTAAATAAAAAATAAATCAAAATGGAAATAAAATGTTTAATAAGAGTAATACAGAAGATGGGAAGAAAGAAACTGAACTCAAAGAAATCTATGCAGTTACAAAAAAAAAAAAAGATCAGATATACTGATGAACTTTACCCTTAATATTGAGTACTATAAATATCTTACTTTAAAATAAATCACTAAAATAATAGAAGTAGAAAACCTAATTTCCAAATCAGTACAGGAAATAGAACATTGAACAACATGTAGGAAAGGAAAAAAGCAAAAGAAAAACAAGGGTAATAATGAAATGATAGTAGTGATATAACAAAACCAATTGGGGGCTGGGGATGTGGCTCAAGCGGTAGCGCGCTGGCCTGGCATGCATGCAGCCCGGGTTTGATCCTCAGCACCATAAACAAAGATGTCGTGTCTGCTGAAAACCAAAAAAAAAAAAAAAAAAAAAAAAAATATTAAAAAAATTCTCTCTCTCTCTTAAAAAAAAAACAATTGGTAGTCTCAGTAAATGTAAATGGACTAAACACAACAGTCCATTTATTTTGAAATAAAACAAGAGAGGTAAATTAATATTTAACTTACAAGATAAATACCTAGTTGGAAGATCATGAAAACTCTAGGAAAAAAGATAGAAAAATTCAGACCACGCAAATATTAACCAAAAGAAAGCTGATATAACTCTATTAATATCAAATAAAATATTAATCCAAGAAAATGGATAAAACAACTGTGGTATATTTATACAACAGAATTCAACAGTGAAAATTAATGATAAAGATAACAAATAATATTTAGGTAAAACATACATATATGCATATATATTTGTATGTATTTTCTATGTATAGAGATATAAATATATTCATGTTTTGTGTATAAATATATAGACATATACTGCATACACATGTGAACATATATTTAAACACACACACACAAACACACACACACACAGAATCTTAGAAGTTGCACAAGTCATGTGATTTAACTTCCTAGCCAATATCACTTCTATAGCATTTGGTAGAAAGTATAGCATAATGGTAGCTTATATGTTCTGGAATCAGTTGTCTATGGATGAGAATGCCACTTCTGTGTCCCTTATTAGCTATGTGGCTTAGGGTAAGTTATTTAACTTCTCTAAACTTCAGTATCTCATAGATAAAATGGGGATGATAGTAACACCTACTTTACAGGCTATTGTTAAGTTTCAATAAAAGTGCACATAGAGCCCAGTGTGGTGGTCCACATCTGTAATTTCAGCAGCTTGGGAGGCTGAGGCAGAAATATTGCAAGTTTAAAGTCAGCCTCAGCAATTTAGTGAGACCATGCCTCAAAATAAATAAATAATCAATCAATCAATCAATCAATCAATCAATAAAAGGGGCTGCGGATGTGGCTCAGTGGTTAAGCGTCTCTGGGTTTAATCCCTGGTACCAAAAATTAAAATGTAGAATATTATGCATAGAATTTAAGACATACACTTCAAAACACTTAGCAGTTATTATTATCATTATCTCTTATATATATGGACATCAGTCTCTAACTATTTCAATAATATTCTACTTTGCAAAGGAGCCTGCCTCATTGCAGGAAATCTGTTTAGAAACACAATTAGCCAAAATTCTTTCCCTCTAAATTCTATAATTTCATCCTAACTCTGTATTTTGTAACTAGACAGAAATTTCCACTTTAATGTGGAAATTCTTCTCAAATGTTTGAATTCCATGTCACTTATTCTGTAGAATATTTTTTATTCACAAGTCTGAACTCTAGAATATAAATAATGTTAGAATTAACTAGCAGATTTCAGCATTACCTACAAATAAATTAGATTAGTGAAAAATATTGGATATTCTGGTTGTTTGAAATGTTAAATTTTGAAGGATTTGAAAGAGATATGTAATTAGCTTGTCTTCAGGTATCCAATATTCAGGTATCCAAGATTTAATGAGTTTTAGAGTCTGAGGTGAGAAAAAAAAAGAAAGTCTTATAATTTTTTAAAAAATTTACTGGGGCTGGGGATGTGGCTCAAGTGGTAGTGCATTCGCCTGGCATGCGTGCGGCCGGGGTTCGATCCTCAGCATCACATACAAACAAAGATGTTGTGTCCGCCGAAAACTAAAAAGTAAATATTAAAATTCTCTCTCTCTCTTTAAAAAAAATTTACATTTGAATCTAAGTTCCTACTTTTACTAGTTTCACCATTTTTTATCTATATTTTGCCTTTGGTATGTGTATGGTCCAAAATTCCTACTGATTCTGCTTCTTTGACTAAGTTCACATATTGTTAGTTTCTTTCTCATGGCCACAGGACATGCCAGATTCTAATCACAGCATCTAACCCTTCTTTCTTCAAGCCTAGGAATGGTAATAGCTTTCTACTGTTGCTAGTCTCTGGGTTTTTTCATTTCCTGTTGGCCCCTTAAATTTGTCTACCCCTTTGTAAATAGTCCTACCATTAGTGTTACTTTACTACCCTTTTTGAGAATGCCAACTGTTTTCTTCCAGGACCATGATAACATAGCCTCATACCTGTGTTTGACAACTCTGCCTTGCTCACTGCAATCTCTCAGGTCTTCCTGAACTTCCCTACATTGCTCCATTGGTTTCTGAATTCTATTGGCCCAAATTCTCTCTTATTTATACTCCTGCTCCTAACTTTTATACATAAATCTTTGAGTCTTCTTCCCCCAAAGGACTTTGGCTCTGACTTTGGCTTTATTTTCCCTGTTCCTAGATACCTCTGGTCAATCTACCATAGTTTGAGAACCCTTAAACCTAGTCTTTTCCTTCAACCTACTTGATAAGTGGATTACCCTGCAAAAACAAGGGAAGAACATATTTAGGCATATTCTATGTTATATTAATTATTGTCATTCTTTTCCTTAGTGTACTGTACAATTCCTTCTAAATTTATGTTTCCAGTCCAAACTTTTCTCCTGAGTTCCCGAGCTATTATTCAACTGTCTCCTTCACTTCTTCATTTAGAAGTCTCTAAGAAACTAAACACATCTCAAACTGAATTTATCTCCCTCCCCCTTGACCTGATTTTCCTCCTTTGTTTTCTATCTCAGTGAAGAGAGTCACCAGACCTTTGTTCAAACCAGAAATTTGTAATTAATTCTAGACTCTTCCTTCTTATTTACTCCACTTATCCAATTTATCACCAAGTAATTCTGATTTTATCTCCTAAATCTTATCTCAAAGCTATCCATTTCTTTATCTCTACCACTACCACTTGGTGGCTGATAAGTTTAAGGCATTGTCTATTTCTTCTAAATCATTGATGTAGCCTCTCAATTAGTCTCCCTGCTTCCTTCTTCCTCCCTCTTCAGTCCATCCTCTACATTGTTGCTAGAGTTCTCTTCTGTATGTATATAATAAAGTAAAAAATCCATAGCATTGCTCAAAATTCCCTAAATGTTCCAGTTCCTAACAATTTTTCCAGTCTTCTGGAGAATTCTTCCCCACACTCACTGTCTTTCTTCAAGTATGCTAAGTTTATTTGACTTCAGAACTTTACACATGCTGTTCTTGTTAGCCTTACTCCTTTTACTTATCTACCAGATTATAGCTTAGATATCATTTCCTAATGAAGTCTTCCTTGCCAGTCTAGGGCAAGTCAGGCAGCATCCACTCCTCTTTATAAATACCGAAACACCACATACATCTATATAGCACAGTGTTCTTGCTATTATCTGGGTGGTGGTGTTCATCCTACTAGGCTATAACCAACGCATAGACTGTGTGCTGAATAAATGCTTACTAAATGAATGAATGAATGAATGACTTTCAGTATTTATTCAGTGTAAACTTTTAGATCGCAAACTGTAGATCCTACAGAGCCTAGCCCAGTATATTGTGTAATCTGTCTCTATTTTTCTCCTCCATGTTTGTCTGATTTAATCAACAAATACTTGGTATCAAAGTCAATTGAAGTACCTGAAATCGCTCAGGTTAGTCTTCAAAATCTCCTCATCTACATTTTGTTATGTGCATTTCTTTTTCTTAACTGTATGTAGATTCATATATTTGTCTCTTTTCAAAAAGTACAATTCATTCTTTGTGGCTAGAGGAAGATTCTCTGGTCAGTAAGTCTTTCCCTTTTTATGTCATGGCATTTATTATAGAGAAAAACAGAATTACTGCATACACTTAAAACATTGTATAATTTTAAATAAGAATATTATTGTCTCTTAAGAGGAGATGTTTTCATTTCTGGGCTGGGAGAAAAGAGATAAAAATCATGCATTGAAGAATTGGCATTGACTATAAACAGTAACTCATACATCAGAGGACTGGGATTTGCATTGTGGGTGATAATCCATCCATATTTCTGCCCATTTCTTTTATCCATGTAAATTAATGCTGTAGTATCTGCCTTGTGTAAACTTTCCCACAGTCTGGTAATGTGTCTTGCTGTAGCTATAAGGTTATTTAAGAGATGGCAGATTTGTATCTTATTTGTTTTGAACAGTTAGACACCTATAGAGCTCAACTGTTTGCAGAGCTCAGAGTGTTATAGAATCGATAACTTTGAAATAGCTATTCAGTGCTCACAAAGCAAAACCTGGTGAGAAGAGTTCTAAACTGTGAGTGCAAAGACTTGCATTGTAATCTCGAATCTGCCTCGGTGTATCTTTTGTAAAACAGACTTCATACCTCTGTTTATTAATCACAGGGTTGCTGTGAAGATCAAATGACAAAATACAAAATGGAAGATCCATTAAAAAACATCCTACTGGGGAAAAATGGTCAAGGCTATTAGCACTTCAGACACTTGATCTCACTGTTCTCTCTGGTCACCCTCAACTGACAGATGTCAGTCATTCATTTTTTTTTCATATCTTACTACTAAACACACAAACAAATTCACCCCTGAGGTGTCAAGTGGGTAGAGAATAAAAGCTGGGAGATTAGAGAGTAAGAAAAAATAATGAGACCTCAAAATGATAACTCCCACAAATTTGCAATTATTACAATTTATATTGGGATGAAGACTCCAATGTAATGCTCTTTACATTCTTCAGACAATAGATATTTGTTCTTAGCAAACCAGTCAGAATTTATTGTTCAAGGATCAAAGATGACATGCTAAACACTGATGCAAATAGCATGTTTGTTTATACACAATTATGAATCAATTTCAAACAAGTGATTTCAAACAAAAGAAACTCAATTTTTCTTTCATACAATACTTCATCTTGTTAAAAAGTTCTTATGTACAAATGCAGGTGAATAAAGCTTGTTACTAAAGATAATCATTTAAATGTACTAAATGGACCCCTTATACCTACTTAGTAAGTATTGTGGGATCTGTAGTGGTCAAACTCAGTTATGAGTACAAAGCTTCAGATTTGGCATTAATGGAAAGGTTAGGCTGAATGAATCCATCTTTACTTGATTATCTTAATATTTGCTAATACATAATACATAAGCCTTTTACAATATACCTTGTTTTATATATCCCATCATTCTGAAACACATGCAATATAAATTTTTAGAAATTGGTTTATGTTAAAACATATCGAGAGAGTTTATTCTTTAAAGAATTCATGTGGTTAGTCTTTGTATTAGATATCTAGACATTTTGTATCTACAAAAATGTCAATTTCATATGGTTCAATATAATAAAAAGTGAAGAATGTTTCTTTTTATTTTAAAACAGTACACCTACTTGTAAATAACCTACCTTTTTTTTACACCAGCTAACATGCAGTTTTGGGACAATGGGGTGGGCAAGGAATTTCGAAGTCAACATTTTGGATAAAAGGATAAATTCAAATTGTGTCTACTGATTATTCTAGCTGATTCTTTGAGCAGTAATATATGTTAATTAATACCTTTGGGGATGCACTATAATTTAATATAAATGGGAATTTTTTCTTTATAGTAAATTTACTATTATGAAAATATTCAGTTTATTTTCCTAAAGATTAAATACCACATGAGACATGATAAGACACATCTGCTTAAATGCATTTCCATTTATGTTATCACATTAAATTGTGGGGGTTATGTTGCTATTTTAGGGTAAGCTGTGCTGTGTGTTTGGTTAATGCTTAGTAAAGATCTGGATCCCATGGGGTAGTTGTGATGAAAGAGAGTGGTTGTTTTCCAGGTGAGAAACCTGATCATAAATTAGGAATCATCATCAAGTCAGTTATTAAGAAGCAGTTTAAATCTCCTGAAATTTGGATCTGACAGGGAATAGACTTGCAGTCTGTGTGTTTTTATCACATTTAGCAACAATGCATTGAGTATCTTGCTATTCACTGTTGCTGAAAGTGAAATTGGTTCCTTCATTTATCCAGCCACTGACTTCTCAACTGTAAAGTGCATTCAAATACTGGAGTGAAGGAAGACTCGTGTCCTTAAGAAGCTCTGGAGTGTATTGCCAGCCTTTGACGTCCACATAAGGCTGCCGAGAGTTAAAATGTTAAATCTTAAATTGAGTCTAGGTATTTAATAAAGGCACAACTTAAACCACCAAGATGTAATAAGAGTCACTTTGCATTTTGGAAAATATAAAGTGAAAAGGGAACTGTATGCCCAAACTAAGTCTTAGCCTACCTGTTAATTTTTTCTGAATGGTACAGAATGCAGCTGCCATTTCTTGACAGTACACAGTTGTAACAGGTGTGGTAGTTAGCCTTGCTGCTAAGTTTAGCTCTGCATGTGGGGATTTCACACTTTGCAGCCCCTTGGAGAGGGGAGCATTGGCAAATGACTGTGTATAAAAGTGGAAAGCACTTGGGGATAACACCACCAAGCTAGATTTAGATCAGAGTAAAAGGGGCCAATCTAAATTGGTTACAGACTATAGAGAGCTACATGTCTAGTGGGGGTAGCATTAACTTCACACCCATTCCCTTTCTCTCTTACCACCAGTTCCCAAGGGAACACCTTGTGAAATTTGATAACTGCCTTTTAGGTGCAAGGGAGGACTGATTTTTTTTTTTTTTTTTTTTTTTTTTTAGCGGGTAGAATCTAATACAGGTGTACTAGTCCTTAGGTGGCAGGAATATGACTTTCTAATTTCTATTTTGTAAACAGTACTCATCTCCTTTGGTTTTCCTTTGGAAAGTTAATTTTAAAAAATCAAATTCTCCACTACTGGCATATTAGGACTGCTTATGAGAATGGGATTTTTGAAACCATATTTCTCCTGTAGATAATAAGTGAAACACTTCATCTTTTGGCAGGAATCAAGAAGAGAGAGCATTTTCTGGGAAAGACAAATGTGACATTTGAGGACATTGATTTCAATAAGGATTTGTTGGAGAGAATTGTTTAGTCCTTCTCTCTCTGTTTTTCTAAAAAGTCTAGTGATGACTAAATAACTCTCTGAAAATTTTTCAGCAAGAAAAACCTGGAACTTAGAAAGCTGGAATAATTTGTACAAAGCCCCAGTTATTTAATGACAGAAAACCAAGATCATTTCACTTATGCTTTAAAGTACAGTTGAGTTTTCTTTGCCAAAGCCGTCTTTAAACAAAGTTCACATTTGTGTGTAACTCAATCCTAGAGTGTGACAGGGAGGGAGCAAAAGACAAAGAAACTGCACGTTTAATATAGGGTTCCTTATTATGAGAACATTTTGCCTTATTTTTCCCTTGATTTTGGGGCAGCTCATCATTCCAGATTTTAGTAATACATCTGCCATTATCTGAATTTTTTAAAGTCCAGTAATAATAATAACACAGATATAGTATGCACATTTTTTTTTCTCTCACTAGGAGAGTTCATTCACAGGAACTTCTTCCTGCAAACTTACTCTTTAAATTCAAACAGTTTCTTTAACTCTCTTCTTCATTTGGGACAAATCTGATTGTCTAAGATGATCAAATCATTGCTCTTTTGGAAAAAGGTTAGTGGTCTCTTTTAAACTCTGACATGGTTTAGCTTTATGTCAGCACAGGTAATTCTTTATGGCTGAAGTGATCAATTAAGACTTGTCCTTTTCTTGGGGCACCCTTTGGGACAATCATACCTTTCAGAGGCAAATTCTCCTTATTTGCTCTTGGAGCTTCCAGCGGTCTTGTGTTTTAACGGCAGTTACATACAAATTTTTGTGGTCTGAGGTTTCTTCGAGGCCCAGGCTCTCTTTAGTAACCATGGAAACCTGCCCTCCTATCCAGCTGCCATTTCCTATATTCCTTCCAGTCTTAAACCTCTTAGATATTCTACAAGCAGAGTCAAAATGAAGAATAACATGAAGAAAACATGAACAGCTTGTTGTTACATAGGAAGTTTCATGTAGAAAAGCAAGCTTTCCTGGACATCAACATACCAGGGTTTACTGAGATCTCATCTTCATCCTGGCTTTAAGGAGTGGGGATTCGACTCTGCATCTCTACATCAGTGAATTGAGGAACACTTTCTGTGCTCTCAGAGGTGATGGGTGAGATGACATGTTTGAGCCGAAGGAGCATGGTAAAGAGCAGGATGAGGAGAATGGCCAGGAGGCTCAAGAACAAGCCCACATACATGTACAGGTTGGAATACTTGTCTGACGTGTTGTCAACCTCTGTTGCCAGAGTGGGAAAATGGGCCCGTCCAGTGAGATTTCCATGGTACTTAAAGTGCACCTCCGTCATCACTAAGGTCTTGAGCCAATACCTGTTTGTATTTTATTTCTATTGCCCTTGAGGCATTCCACAGTCTCTTAGCCTGTCTCTGAATATATTGGTGATGTTCCACCAATTATGCGAACCAATCTTTCTTAGAGAGGAATCAGTACTGCACAAGCCAAAAAACAGTGATGTTCTAATTTGGCAATTGTCACACCCTTAACTTCCTCCCTCCCAAGTAGATTTTTTTTTAATATTTATTTTTTAGTTGTAGTTAAACACCATATCTTTATTTTATTTATTTATTTATTTTTGTGTGGTGCTGAGGATCGAACCCAGGGCCTTGCACTTGCTAGGCAAGTGCTCTATCACTGAGCCAAAATCCCAGCCCCTCCCAAGTACATTTGATCAGAATTTCTTAATTTGAAAAAAATGTAAATAAACTTTATTTATCACACTCCTATTCTTATACTGATTAAAATAAATATGGTAAAGCTGCTTTATAATACTGGTATGGGGGCAAGAATCTCTTAGAGTATTATATCAGACTTTTACTCTGTTTTGGTAGAGGGAGAAAGGGCTCCCTTTTATCTATAGCTCATCTAAATGTGTGGACTAATTATGTGGATTTAATTGGGTTCTTCTTGAAAATTCTTAAAAGATTTTGTAAATTTCTGACTCAGCATTTCTGAGTCTTGTCTTTCTTTCTGAATCTTTCCTGAGGTTGGAGATGGTCAAGTTCCTGCCCAGGTGCACAGATTGAGGATTGTAAGTCTAGAAGGACATGAATTTACTATAGCTTTGTTGACATTCCTCACTGTAGGCTGTAGTGAAAGTGTTGTCAGACCTGGCAATTCTTAGATGGAGAAGGTCTCAGAGATGCTGACAGCAGTAGGTTTAGGCTCAAAAAATTTGGTTCTTAAGATTCTTCCACAGATTTATTTTCCTGAAAAAAAAAAAAAAAGATTTAGGTATCTAAGACAAACAGATGGCAATTTGTTTTGAACTAGAAATGAACTGATACATTGCAAAATGGTGTGCTATAGCAAATTAGTTTAAAAATAATGAGTTTCCATAATTTTGAATGTTTTTTTTCCCTATGCAGAAAATAGCTATTAAAAGGTTAAAGAGCCAGGCACAGTGGTACCAGTGGCTTGGGAAGCTGAGACAGGAGGATCGCAAGTTCAAAGCCAGCCTCAGTAACAGAGAGGTGCTAAGCAACTCAGTGAGACCCTGTCTCTAAATAAAATACAAAATAGGGCTAGGGATGTGGCCCAGTTGTTGAATGTCACTGAGTTCAATCCCCATACCCCCCCCCAAAAAAAAAGTAAGGTTAACGAAAAAATGAGATCACTAAAAGGCAGCTAATAACTAGGGAAGATTAGGAGTTTTTCTCATACTAATTGACCATAAAATTCACCTGAAGTCCTTATTAACATATAGGCCTTGAATCCAACTTAGATTTCTACATAACAATCATCACAGTAGATGAAGTGGCACCCCCTTTCTCCACAGAAAAGTCTTAACTGGGCTTCTCCAGAAATCTTCACCATGGCTGATTTTAGGACTGTCGGCAAAAGAGTCTCTGCAAAAGAGTCCAATGTAGATAAACTTCCTATCTTCATGTTGCCCTGTTTACTTGGCCACTGGCCAGGAAGTTTCCAGCACTCCAGGTGCTGGACACCCCCTTACTAATTTTTCACAAACGTATTCAGTATAGTACTTTGAAGAAATGTGCAAACAAGGCCTTTGGCCTTGAGCTGGGCTTCACAGAGATGTCTATATTTTTAAGATAAGTTACAAATGGGCTCCATGGTAACAGCTGGCAGGGGGAGGAAAGAAAAGAGAGAAGCTCTCCGCTTCTCAGGTGTTGTCCTTGAAGGGTAAACATGCCCAGAACAGTGAAAGAAAAAGCTGCTTTTATGTGAACTTCTGCAGACTGTGAACTTCTGAGCCCCTCCCCTTACACGCTGGGTATAAAATACTGAAACTACCTGAACTTGGGGTTCAGGAGATTAATTGATTACAGCAAAAGCTGTGCCCTCTGAACCTGGATGCAGCCAAATAAAACTGTTTCCTGCTATATTTGGTGCCTTGCCTCGTTTGTCCCTACAACATAGGAACCTGGGCACCACTTAGAGATCTTGACTGTATTGATCTGGGTTGAGGCCCAAGCATTAATTTTTGTTTTAGTTTTTATTTATTTTTTCAGTATATGGGTGCTCTACCACTGTGCTACATCCGCAGCTCTTTTTATTTTGGGACAGGTTTTCACTGAGTTGCAGTGGTTGGCCTCCAATTTGTAATACTCCTGCTTTGGCCTCCTATGTAGCTGGGATTACAGGCACACATCACCATTCCAGGCAGATTGTTAATTTTAAAAATCTCCCCAAGTAACTTTAACTTATAACCAGGACTGGGAATGACAGATCTATCTTAATCAGAAAAGCCTACCATTGAAACATAGAAAACCTAAATTTAAGGATTCATTTTTCAATGTCCAGGTTCTAGTGCCAATTGTCACCTTAATGAATCATGGAATATTCAGGAATGCAGGCTTCTCCTTTTTTGTTCTCATTTATGTCTATGGGGTGAGATTACACATTTTTTTCCCAGCATTCGTAGACCACAAAGAATTGACAGAACATGTCTATTCTTAGCAAATAAATGCATCCTTCATTATTAGCCAAAACAGAACCTTGTCATTTTTGGCAAAAACCTTCCAGTGTGTAAATAAGGTCAACTATTGACTGTTGAAGTTTCTCAAAATTATTTAGTTTGCCATTCCAAACATTAATATTAAATATGGGTGACTAAAATAAACAATATAAACAACCATCACCTGTCACACTTATATGTGCAATAGTAGCAGATTGCTGACAGTGTAGCCTAGTTCTGTCTCTTGTTAACATAGCCAAGGAGAGTTAGTAGAAATAGCTCCAACAATCACATTATTCTTCCTATCATCTTCAATTTTGCCCTTTCACCTAGGAGTGCTCAGCTTTAAATTTATATTTCCTAGCCAACATTACCTATATCTTTGGCAATCTGTATCTTAGTCTACTAACTTATTGTCCCTACTTCCCACTCAGAGCCATGTGGTTCACAAGAAACAAAAGCAAAGACAGAGGGTCTCTTTCTCCAATCTTGGGAGCAATGATCTAAGAAACATTTTTGCCATACTTAAAGGTACATCTATTTTGATTTCTGGTTATTTGGGATCAAGGCCCAGGAACATGCATTTTAAACTCAACTTTTTCTGGTGATTCTTTGAGCGCTGCCCCGTGAGGGCTAACTATTGTTTTATTTATTTTTTTCTCTAAACAGTCCATATAAAGAATATAGTTAATTTCTTTTATTGATTGTAAATCCTCCTTTTAAATAGTAATTAAAATAGTGTCATATGTTGAATTGTATCATGCAAGATATGCTGATGTCCTTTACCCTCAGTATCTGTGAATGTGACCTTATTTGGAAATAAGGTCTTTGCAGATGTAATCGAGTTAAAATGAGGACATTAAATTGGCCCTAATCCAACGACTATTGTCTTTATAAGAAGAGAAGATAGTCACACAGGAAGAAAGAAACAGAGATGGACTGCTGCATCTGTGGGTCGAGAAATGCCAAGGACTGCCAACAAACACCAGAGGCTAGAAGGGGCAAGGAAGGATTCTACCCTGCAGATCCAGAGTTTGTGTGGCCCAGTTGATACCTTGATTTCAGACTTCTAGCCTCCAGACCTGAGAGAATAAATTTGTTGTTTCAAGCCACCTAATTTATGTAACTTTGTTATGGCAGCTCTAGGAAACGAATACACAGAATAATCACTTGAGGCCCTAGGGTTTTGAAACTTTGGAGGCAAGGTTTCTTAGTGTGGTCCCAGGGAAGTCCTTTCATCAGAATAATGCACCCTGAAGGGTGTCTATTTAATGTAGATTCCCAGGCTCTGTCCTTTGCTTCCTAGGTCTGAATCTCTGGGGATAGGACCCTGGAATCTTTGCTTGTAACAAGTCATCCACTTAAGGTTTCTAAGTACACTCTTCAGGGAATGTTTTTTTAGTCCTTGTTGTACTTCAGTATTGCTTACTAAGCTTTTGGAAAATATATATACCAGAAATTCTGATTCATTAGGTCTGTGTGAGGTATGATCATCTGTATTACTTAAAAGCTCTACAGTTGATTTTGATAGGCAGCTAAGGCTGAGAAGTATCACTTTAAAACAAAGCACTTCAAATTCAGGACTCTGACAGTCCCAAGCAGTTCACACAGAGGCATCCTTTGATCTCAGCTGCCCCCTAGGTATTAAAAATGTTGCATATATAGATGGTCTATCCGAATTGTTTTATTTCTCACCAGCTCTTCTCCCTGCAGCTCCTTTCCTAAAGAATGGTTCTAGCCCAAGCCAGACGTGGTGGCACATCTGTGTAATCACAGAGGTGTAATCCCAGGGGCTCAGAGCTGAGGCAGGAGGATCACAAGTTCAAAGCCAGCCTCAGCAATTTAGAGAGGCCCTGTCTCTAAATAAAAAATAAAGGGCTAGGGTTGTGGCTCAGTTACAGAGCACTTGCCTCCCACATATGAGGCACTGGGTTCTATCCTCAGCACCACATAAAAATAAACAAAGATATTGTATCCATGTATAACTAAAAATAAATTAAAAGGGCTGGGGATGTTGCTCAGTGGTTAAGCAACCCCGGGGTTCAATCCTCAGTACCAAAACAAAACAAAAAAAGAATGGTACTAGCCCAGAAAACTCCATGGATTTTTTTTTTTTGGTGTGTGTGTGTGTGTGTGTGTGTGTGTGTGTGTGTGGTCCTGGGGATTGAACCCAGGGCCTTGTACATGCAAGGCAAGCATTCTACCTACTGAGCTATATCACCAGCCCACTCGATGGATATTTTTCACCTCTATATCTCATAAGTTACTCATTTACCTGCCTCCCAGAAGAGAAGTGGAAGGAGAAAGAAACACTGGCAATGTAAGCCAGCTGGGAAAGTCCCCTGTTGTATTATAGTATCCTTTTATTCCCCCTTGGATCTCAAATACACAGAATTGGATAAGCCATACTCCTTGACTTGCAAAACATTGTCATCATTGGTAAATTCAGGTCCTCTTTTATTTGTTTACTTAATATAATGAACACCCATAGACAAACACCTGTGAACAAACACCTACCAAATTTAAGAGTGAGAATGTCACAACTGACATACCTGCATATGCTCCCCCCATCTTGACCTCTTACCTTTCTCTCCAGAAGTGCCAAATACAGTGAATTTAATTAATCATTACTTTCCTTTTATTTATATATTCACATACACCCCATGCCTAAATGATAGTTTTATTTGTTTTAAAAGTTATGTTTATTTTTCAAAAAAGTATATCTGTGAGTATTATTCAACTTGTTCATTTTACTCTACATGCTATTACTATACTATTTATGACTATTCTAGTAGGATGAAAAAGGAATAAAGTTTTGGAAGCCCTTTGAGTCTCCTTATTGCCTTTGGACTTTATTCCACTTTATTCTCCTTAGCTTTTCGTTCAAGGCTGTCAATGCCTAGGCTGACCTTAAACTTAATTCCTTCCATTATCCTCCTTTCTAGTCAAACTATAGTAGTTGTTCTTTTTTTAAAATTGGTTCTTCTTATATACATGAAAGTAGAACCCATTTTGATATAATTATACAAGCATGGAATATATCTATTATAATTAGGACCCCATTCTTGTACATGATGGTGAGATTCAGTCTGGTGTAATGCTATATGTACATAGGAAAGTTAGGTCAAATTCATTCCACTGTCTTTCTTTTTCCTATACCCCTCCCTTCCCTTCATTCTCATTTGTCTAATCTACTGAAGTTCTGTTCTCCCCCTACCCCCATTGTAGGTTAGCTTTTGTTTGTTTTTTTTTTTTTTTTGGAGGGGGGATTGGCTTATTTCACTTAGCGTGATAGTCTCAAGATGCATAAACTTACTAGAAAATGTCATAAATTTATTCTTCTTAATGGTTGAGTAAAATTCCATTGTATATATATACCACAGTTTCTTTATCCATTCTTCTGTTGAAAGGCACATATGTTGACTCCATAGCTTAGCTCTTGTGAATTGTGCTGCTATAAATATTGATGTGGATGTGTAACTGTAGAATCCTAATCTTAAATCCTTTGGATATAAGCCCACATACTTCCCTGCTTCTAGGTTTTTGGTTCAAAAGTTCCTTCCATATTCACATATATTTGCATAAGGAAATGGTACCATTCTTTAGGGTTCAGTCCATGAAGCTGACCTTGATTTTCCACCCCAGTCTTAATTCCTATAATGTCTTGTATCTCTCTTAGAGAAATAACTCTTTCCCAATATTGTAGATATCCATCAGATGCATTTCCCCCTAAATACTAACTTATAAACTGCTTGAGGAAATCTTTTAACATTCCATGCCCTACATAGCTGTGCTCACAGTAGCCACTTAATAATAACAGAATAAATACATGAATATGATTGAATAAATGCACTTACCACCAATAACTAGAAAAAGAACAATCTTCTTTTATCTCTGATTTGGTTTCTAATAGAATCAGACCTTACTATCTGTGGGGCATGGTTCTAGAACCTCTAGATACCAAATTCTTAATGATGCTCAAATTCCTAATAAAAAATGGCATAATATTTGCATATAATTTATGCACATCTTCTTGTTTGCTTTAAGTCATCTTTAGATTACTTATAATATTTAATGCAATGTAAGTGCTATCTAAATATGTTATTATACTTACTGTTTATCATCACCAAACAAAAGTCTGTACATAATCAGTAAAGATGTAGTTTGTTTTCAAAAATTTTTCCTTCCTTTCTTTTTTGGTAATAGTGGGACTTGAACCTAGGGACTCACACATCCTAGGTGAGCACTCTGCCACTGAGCTACATCCCCAGCCTTTGTTACCTAGAAATGTGTCAGCTAGTTGCTGAGGCTGTCTTGAACTCCTCTTGCCTCAGTCTCCCTAGCTGCTAGGATTACGAATATCTACCATCATGCTAGGCTTTCTTCAAATATTTTTTTAAAACTTTTTTTTGTTGTTGTTGTAGGTGGATACAATACCTTTTTAATTTTTATTTAATTTATTTTTTATATAGTGCTGAGGATCAAAACCAGTGCTTTATGCATGCTAGGCAAGCACTCCACCACTGAGCCACAACCCCAGCCCCTTTCTTCAAATATTTTTGGTCTGCAGTTGGTTGAATCTATGGTTGATTGAATCTGCAGTTGCAGAACTCTTGGGTATGAAAGACTGACTGTATAACTCAGAGAAGAGCCTGGATTTCCCTTTCCCTTTTATTCTCCTCCTTTACTCCCCAGTCTCTTATTGTGTAAAGGAGAATAAATCCCAGATTGTAGTACAGAATTAAGGAATATTAAAAACTTTGCTTTTGATTTGCTATTTCAGTTACACATTTTTAGAAGAAAATTACAGGAGTTGGGTTAAATTTTATATTTAAGTTTTAGAAAGTCTAATTGTGTCTAATAGATGATTTTATAATGATTTCTAGTACATTTCTTGTCTCTTACACAATCAACCCTGAATTTTCCTTAGGTCCGAATATTTGTTAAATATTTATTAGAATTAAATGAATCTTGGAGAGGTTTAGACAACAGTAATCTCACCTACAGTTGTCAATTTCTTTAAATGTTTCCTCTGAGGGTTGAGAAAACTAGTCACATAATTTCTCAAAACCTTTGTAGTTTGCAGGACACCAAACACCCTATTTAATTCAGACAAGTCTAATCTCAATAAGGACTAAGTCCTTAATATATTTAAGGACTTTGAAATGAATGGATGAAAAGTCAGGTATTGGAGAATTCTCTTTTTTTTAATTCTGGTTCTGGATCTATTAGAACTTCTTACAAAAGCTTTCTAAACAGGATTGTCATGGCTTTCTTTGCTAATTAATTAATGAATTTCACAGATACTATGAATGCTCCATTAAAACCTCTGCACCATTTAGAAAAAAAACCTCTATAATTTCAAAGGGAACAATAATTTGCTAGGCACATTGGCGCATGACTGTAATCCTAGCAGTTCGGGAGGTTGAGGCAGGAGGGCCACAAGTTCAAAGCCAGCCACAGCAATTTAGCAAGACTCTGTCTCAAAATAAGAAATAAGGGGCTTTGGATGTGGCTTAATGTTTAAGTATCCCTGGGTTCAATCCCTGGCACAAAAAAGGAAAAAAAAATTATATTCATTCTGAGGAATGGAATTATTGTAGGAAGAACTTTATAGAATCAGTTTAGTATCCTGCAGTCTTTTCTGAAAAGCCCATAAATAAAAACTCATTTTCCAGTCTTTGTAAAAGTGATTGAAAACTGTTGAGGGATAAGGAGAGTGAGGAATGGGGAATTAGGAAAAGAAAGGATAGGAGAAAAGGAAGGAAGAAAAGGGAGAGGAGGGAAGGAAAGAAATGTGAAAGGTGAGAAAAGAGAATGAAGGATGTGGGAGGAAATGAGTGATTATGGGGGAGAAAAGTAAGGGAACCAAAAAAGAATTGGGGAAGAAGGGAGGAAGAAAAGAAAGTGGAGAGAAGTGTCTAGTGTTCAACATTAACCTGAATATCTGGTTTACTTTACTTCTAATGTAAATAAAAATACCCTTGAATGAAGTGAATGTGAATAAGAATAGTGAAAGGTCAGCAATCAGAAGTGATGGGCCCCAATTGAGGTCTTGTTCCAATGAAGAAACCACACCAAGAGGTTAACTCTTAGAAATATTAATGGCACCATCAAGGCTTATTTCAAATGTAAAAGACCTTGAGGCTCCACCCATGGGAACTCCTTTGGCCAGCTCCTTTGTCCCAGAAGGTTAGGGGAGGGGAGGGATGAGGGGGTGATAGGTGGAGGTAAACCCAGTGGGAGTTATAGGAAGGATTAAAACTCAGGCTAAAGGATACAGCTGATACTTTTTCAATGCCTGTTTAACATAGATTTTGGTCCATGCTCTACCCAGAATCATATATAAACACCTAAGTTGGCACACCAACAGGGGATTTTCTGCTACCTGGCCCCCTCCCACGTGGCAGGAGTTCTATCTCTTCTCATGTAAATAAATCCTATACCATTTACTCTTCCCTTCTGCTATAGTCTGTGTATTTTACTCTTCAAATTTGTGAGACAAAAAACCCAGAAAGAAATTGGTGACATAGGGAATTTAGTCTCATCTCAAAACTCCAGTTTCAAATGCACCCTTAATTTTCTGTTTGCATGTTTCATCATTAACTTGGTAAATAAAACATCTGGTAACAAAAAGCTTCTTGTATTTTTAGTATGAACACTTAAATGCCAAGTCCTCAGTGATGTTTGATGTTAGCATAATATATATAACCTCACGGAAACAAAATAAAATACACTCATAGATCATGAATTTTGCTCATTTATATGACAAGAGAGTATGTGGATCTTTCTTCATCTATCAAGTCCAAGAGGGATTCCTCTGGTGAAACTCATTTCTTTCATTTTTTAAATCTTTATTTGTTCTTTTTAGATATGCATGACAGTAGAGTGTATTTTAACATATTATACGTACATGGAGCATAACTTATTCAATTAGTAACAAAGTTCTGCATGGCTTCCAAAATCAGACTGACATTTATTCAACAAATCTTTATTGAGTGTCTGCCAAGTTGTAGACACTGAGCTCAGTGTAAGGGATATAGAAATAATGTGCCCTTAACCCAGTTTTGGTCCTTGAGGTGCTCCTAGTAGTTATTTTCATTTTTTTATTGATAATGTGCTGAAAACAACCCACTGGTCATTTTACACATTCTGTGTGACTCCTGCCTGTATAATTCCAGAGCTGAAATCCCATCAAACAGCTAAGAAAAATGATCCGTGGAACAATTCAGAAAAGAAAATCAAAAATATCAGTTGAAACAGCTTTCAAGAGTTAACACATTCTGTTTGTATGTATCTGCCCAGAGAGGAAGAAAAAACTAAGGGAGGTTGGAACTGTTAGAGTATCCAGTTTCATATCAGCCTATGAAAAAGCAATTTCAGCAGCAAGTGCTCCTTCAATGGCTGGAGCCATTAAGTAATAAGCTTGCACAAGTGGGAGTTGCTGTATCTTCTCCTACAGATGGTGCCTATTTGTCACACCTGCCGATAAATAAAATAATGTCGCTCACTTCACTATGAATAGCATCATTATATTTTCAAATCTCTCTTACCTTTCCTGGCTCACAGTACGATTGGGGCTGGCCATTTAGGTATCCCTTCTGAAGCTTGCACCAACAGGCAACTTGTTCAGGAACATCTCTGGAGTATCTGGAAAATAGAATGAAAAAAAAAAAAAAAACAAACCCTTGTTTTGCCAAAGAAACAGGACTATGTTCATGCAAAGTATGCTTTCTCTTTCATCTTCCTCAAGAGTCAGCCCTTTTCAGAAAAAAAACAGAAAAGCACCTTCTATTAGTTACTTAAAATGCCAGTTACCACTTACAGCTTCAGAGTGCAGTTTTAGATGCCTGTTTCTTGTAAGCTCCAAAGAGCAAAGAGAAATCTGTTTGGATGTATATGTGCCGACTGGAACACTTGAATGGAAGCAGCCTGGATTAGTTAAGTCCCCAGTTCCTCCTTTGCAGGCAACAGTTTAGAGTATGCAGGAAAGGTAGCGATCCAGCTCCTCTCTGCCTTAGCGGTGTAGAGCCCCAGAGAGAAGGAGGAGATAAGACAGAAGCCAGAAAGCAAAGTTTGTGTAAGCCTTCCACTTTAACCCCTTCAAGGCTTCTTCATGAATCTGTAAGATCAGCTAAGGCACTCTTTCTTCATAAAAACTGCTTTATATGTCATTGAAAAGGCTCAAATCTCTTGCTCAATCTATAAGATTTTTCATTTTAGGTCTTACAGCATTATATGTTTACAATTGAAGCCAAACATGCCAGCATATGATGATATTTAAATAAGTTCAACTTTCCAAACAGAATGTATGCCTTTGTTTGTGTTTCTAGCTTTGGAAAACTTTTTTTAGGCACCAAGGTAATACACTTAATTTTTTTAAAAAAATACTTATCTCTTTTAGCTGTACACATTACCTTTGTTTTTATTTATTTATTTATTATGATATGCTAAGGATTGAACTCAGGGCCTCACATGCACTAGGCAAGTGCTCTACCACTGAGCCACAACCCCAGCCCTTAATACACTTAATTTGAATGTTTTGTAGAAATTTAACCTCAGCCCGGATTTCTGGTTGAGGGTAGAACATATAAGAATATATAAGTTTTGAAGAAAACTTATATGTTCAATTAGAAATGTGTCCATCTGTAGTTTAAATGCCCTTACCATCTTTTACATAGTAAGAAGGAGATTAACATTTCTTGAGTGCCTACTCAGTATAAAGCATTTAGCACAAAGAACATCATTTAATGCTCACAGTAATGTTGTGTCTTGGGTATTATGACCCTCATTTTATAAATGGGGAACTGAGGTTTAGAGAGAAAGCCTGTCATGAAGTTTACTAAGCCTAGAGACAGGATTTGAAAACAAGGCACAATGATCCCAAGGTCTGTGTTCTGTTCTCTATAGCAGTGCTTTTTATTTACTTATTTATTTTTTTAAAACTCTTTTTAAAATATTTTATTTTTTAGATGTAGATGGGCATAACATAATGCCTTTATTTTTATGTGGTGCTGAGGATCGAACCCGGGTCCTGGCCATGCTAGGTGAGAGCTCTACTGCTGAGCCACAATCCCAGCCTTATAGCAGTGCTTTTTAAAAAAAATACTTTTAAAATTGTCAGTGGACCTTTACTTTATTAATTTATTTACATGCAGTGCTGAGAATCGATCCCAGTGCCTCACACATGCTAGGTAAAGGCTCTACCACAGAGCTACAATCCAAGCGCCCATACATCAGTGATTTTTAACCTCTATGCATCTTAGACTTCTTTGAGAGCCAAATGACAGCTAAGGACTGCCTCTCCCTCAATTCTGTGCTCCATGGCCTCCAAGTTACAAACAGCTAAATGTCCCCATGTCACTTCTCCAGTATCATTCAATCATTAGAGGATCATTCATCCAACAATACCTGGTCCTCAACAATTTTTAATACAATAACTATAGTAGGAATGGTATTAGTGTCTTGCCAATCTTTAAGAATTAAGCAGTGGCCTGGGGTTGTAGTTCATTGGTAGAGCACTTGCCTGGCACTTGTGAGACACTGGATTTGATCCTCAGCACCACATGTATTAATTTAAAATATATTAATTAAAAAATAAAGGTATTGTGCCCATCTACAACTAAAAATTTTTTAAAGGATTAATGCAGTGATTATCCCTTTGTTTCTACATTCTTAATAACTCTTGCAGTTTTGTCTCTTGTATTTCCCTCATTCCAGTGGTTACATGGGTTGAGGTGCTCCTTGAAATCTGTAATGCCTTATTAGTACCATCTGTTATCTGTTTCTCAAGTTGGAGGAGTATTGTCAAAATTCATGAATGTAAAGTATAAACCCACTATATTTTCCTTGAGGAATGATTTTACTTGAATATTGGGATAGGGAGAATATGGGTCATTTAAGAGATAATTTCAAACATACTTTATATGACAATAAACATAGATGAATTGAATGTAAATTTGCGTGCATTTTTATGATTAAGCATGAAAGTTCAGAGAGATTTTTCACTTGTGGTGGGGTCTTTTGGGGCTACTCAGACTTTCCCAAGGATACATATTCACTCTCCTCTGCCATTTGGAGTATTTTGGTGGAAACTTTCCAAGATCATGGAGTAGCAGAAAGATCAGGGACTTTGAAGTTATATAGCCTCAGATTTAATCTACATTTTCTGAATTATCTTTAGAAAATCAGTTAATTTCTTTGTGACTCAGTTTGTTCATTCATAAAATAGGAAATTATAAAGGAAAGTTTATATGAGAAAATATGTCTAAAGCACATATTATGGATGCTTAGTAAATATTGTCTCAAATTGGTACATGCCAAAAGAGGATGAGCTTAACATGAATCTAACTGGAGGTTTCATCAGGGGTAGTTTTCTTACCTAATTAGAAAAAAGATAAGAGTTATGTTAATAATATTTAATTTCAAGTTTCCAGGAAAGCATAATGGATGCCCTATAATAGATAAGAAATTCCAAAACTAGGTTATCATATACCAAATTTACAAGGGAAATGATCCAGAACAGTTTCCAAGAAATAAAAAAAAAATATCATGGAGGGGTGTCAGAAGAGAAATTTGTAAAAACCTTTCTTTGCAGAGAGCTGGTGCCAGGCTAAGACTCCACTCTACCTTCCAAAGGAGTGATGGGTTTGGGGGACAGTACCTCCTTCACTTCAAGCCTAGTGAGAATGTATTTCACAAGACCTTGATATTTTTCCCCTGCAGTAGAGAGGTGGAGGATTGGAGTTTTACTCTATTCTGAGAAAGCAAATATGACCCTTGGCAGGAGGACAAGGTTGATTGTGTTGGGATTCCTCTGCATTCCCACTATTTGGGCAAAACAGTTCTGGGAATCAAATGGGGGCCACTTAAGAAAGACAGCTAGGGTAGGTTCATTCTGGACCTTATCTAATAAAGCCACTGAGGGGGATGGAAGGATCCCAGTAACAGGAAGATACAGATAACCACTGAATTCCTAGGGGCCAGAAGAAGGAATTACCAACTTAAATAGAAATGTGTCAATCTAGGTCATTCAGATCGCAGAAGAGGGATTCTCAGTAAGACTCAGAGAGTAGGAGGCCATTCCACTAAGGAAAAAAAATTACCTATTTCCTTAACCTCCTATTCCCTGTTTCTGCTTCTATACTCTTGAAAATACACATAGGAGCTGGCAAGTGTGACATAAAAATGAAAACCTATCACTCCTTCTCCACAATCTATAGGCCTTAGCATAAGGAAGGAGAGGGGACTTATTTTTGAGTGAAGACTAAAAAGTTTGATTGATTTCTTCGACTAAATACCTACTGATTACTGAATCAGTATTTTTTTAATCTCTTAGAGTGACCTTAGAATGGTTTATTCAGAAAGACATGAATAGAAATTTCTGTGACGTGAACAAGTTTTTATCATGGGTCAGGGAAAGCTTACCCAAGTGGAGAACATTTTATTTGGACATTGGCAGACAATAATAAATTATACTTAAAAAAATACTGATTGTACTTACTAATTCATTCTTTCATTAAACAAGCATCAGAGTGTATATTATGTGCCAGCCATTGTGCTAGTGAGAAGCACAGACCTGGTTAATAACATACAGTGAAATGAAAGGCGTTTTCGCTCTCAATTTGCTTATGGTCCATGGCAGGGTTCATCAAATATTTTTCTATAAAGGGCCAGATAGTGGAGCTGGGGCTATGGCTCAGTGGTAGAGCACTTGCCTTGCACATTTGGGGCTCTGGGTTTGATCCTTAGCACCTCAAAAAAATAAAAATAAATAAGATAAAATTATTGTGTCCACCTACAACTAAAAAAGAAAAAAGGACCAGATAGTAAATATTTTGAGATATGTGGGACACATATGAACTATATATTCTTCTTTTTAAAACTAACCCTTTAAAATGTAAAAAAAAGTAATTTTATCTTGAGAGTGGTATAAACAGAGGCCATAAGGTCGGATTTTGCCAGTGGGTCCTAGTTTGCTGATTCGTAAATTATGGAAGAAACACAATTTTAAAAACCACCAGTTACCATATATTTACTATGATTAAAGATATGTTTAGGACATTTGGGGAGGATACACAAAAGAGCATTATCTGACTAGGAAAACAAGGCTTCTAGGAAGATGCTATGTGGATTTGAGACCTGAGGGATAAGTAGGAGTTAAGCATTAAAGGAAGTGGGTGGTATTCAAGGCAGAGGGAGTGGCCTAAACAGAGACACCACAGCTTGAGATAACTTGGTTCACTTTGGAAACTACAGAAGGAAGAAACCAAACCTTAGAGAGGTTAAGTAGTTTGTTCAAGGTCATACAGCTAGAAAACTGTGGAACATAGACTCTTAATCCAGGTGTATGTGACTCCCAAACCACTAGAACATATTCTTGTCCTAGCATTAAAGCTATGTCTAAGATTCATTGCTAGTATTAGCAACTCAGCAACTGTTTGGTTCACTTTTGATTTCCTTGGGGGGTGAAATTTCTAAAAGGACTCGTGGAATTTAAAAGTAAGACCGTGAATCCATAATTTTGGGTTGGATTAATTAGATCTCTAGTTCTTCCTTTTAAAAACAGCCCTTTCCCCCCAATAAAACTTAACACAAATTGCTTGAATTCAAGGATATTGCTTATTTCTTCTTTGTACACGTTTTTTTTTTTCCCTTTGTTTTTTGGATAGCTAAGGTCTAGCACCACTATATTGTAATTTCTTACATTGTTATTGATTTAGATACTTAGAAGGTATGGCAACTTCTGGCTTGGACTACATATGATGATTGGTCCAAATACTGTCTTCATCTTATCAATCACATTGATAAACTTAGGCAAGTGAGTTTACTCAGCAAACATTAAATCTGTCAATTTTATAATTGATTGCTTATTGGGTTTTCATTGAGGTAGCATTAAATTAGCCATGTAACAACTACTCTATAAAAACATGCACTTTAATGTCTGCCATGTACTCATGGAGTCAGCAAGAAAAGAGGTTGAAATGAGGAAGAGGGAATGGCCTTCCACTGGTTATTAACCAGGTCTGTGCTTCTCACTAAGGAAATTCTTTCAAAAATGAAAAGAGGCTGGGGTTGTGCCTCAGCGGTAGAGTGCTCGCCTAACATGTGTGAGGCGCTGGATTGGATCCTCAGTACCACATAAAAATAAATAAATAAAATAATGGTATTGTGTTCAACTACAACTAAAAAAATAAAAATTAAAAAATGTAGAATCTTGGTCTGATCCTAGTCCTTCTGTATGACTGAGGCCTGAGAATATGAACTTTTATTTTCCTTGTGTCTTCTTCATCATTTATTGTATTAAAACACAACATGTTCTTTTCTTAACTTTTTTCTTTTTAAAAAAATTTCATTTGTTCTTTTTAGAAATATATGACTGTAGAGTGTATTTTGACATATTTGTACAAACACCGAGTATGTACTTTTAAATAAGCTCTAGTAGTAGTGTCTAATGGTATCTAATGACCTGATTGTACTAAAGAATATATCAGATATTCTTGGTCTATGTGTAGAAATTTTGCTTAAGAAGGAAGTATATAGGCTGGGATTGTAGCTCAGTGGTAGAGCACTTGCCTATCATGTGTGAGGCACTGGGTTCAATTCTTAGCATGGCATATGAATAAATAAATAAAAGGTCCATCAACAACTAAAAATATTTTTAAAAAGATGGAAGTATATAAAAGTATACTATTCTAATGTTTCAGTCTCTCATTCTGTAAAATAATCTTTTACTTCTGTATAGTTTGATCCTATCGCAGCAATGAATCTGATGCGTTTTAGTGCTCTACTCCAAGAAGTGGAAGGAATAGCAACATAAGAACTCAAGCTGTATGCAAATAAATTTATATATTTCAGTAAGTTAACACAGATTACATGAATGTATTGCTTCAATATCTCAAGATTGCAGAAGAACACAAAAGTTATAACTTTAAAATAATGAAGAAAATGAAAAAGGGGCTATTAGTGCATAAAAGTTGGGTGAAATCTAAGAAGCAGATGGAGGAATGGTAATTGATGAAACAATATGGGAGAAGCTACAGTTTAAAATATTTGAAGAGGAATGATATAGTAAGGGAAAGTCAGCTGCTATAATTTGGATAAATGTCCCCCAAAAGCCCAGGATTGAAGGCTCCGTCTGCAATGTGATGCTAGTGGACCCTAGTGGAAGGTCCTTAGGTCATTGGGAATTCCCCCAGAAAGAACTGTGAGATCAAGACTGTCCTCTCTGATTCTACCTCTGGCTGAAGATGTAATCACTTACTTGCTTCAACATATGCAGCCACTGTGGCCATTTATGTCATGAGATGATACAGGCAAGGGCAACCCTCACTGAGCTTGTGCTACACATCATTTAGATATCAATTTTTTGAAACTGTGAGTTGAATAAACCTCCTATTCTTTATAAGTTATTTGCCTCAGATGCTTCATTATAGTTATGCCAAGCTGACTAATACATCAGTTTTCTTTTTTTGTTGTTTTAATAAAGTTTTATTTTTTCAAATATACAGTTGAGCCAATCAAAATCCCAACGGCATTTCTTGTAGAAATAGAGAAAGCAATCATGAAATTCATATGGAAAAATAAAAGACCCAGAATAGCAAAAACAATGCTAAGCAGGAAGTGTGAATCAGGTGGTATAGCGATACCAGACTTCAAACTATACTACAGAGCAATAGTAACAAAAACAGCATGGTACTGGTACCAAAACAGGCGGGTGGACCAATGGTACAGAATAGAGGACACAGTAACCAATCTACAAAACTACAACTATCTTATATTTGATAAAGGGGCTAAAAGCATGCAATGGAGGAAGGATAGCATCTTCAACAAATGGTGCTGGGAAAACTGGAAATCCATATGCAACAAAATGAAACTGAATCCCTTTCTCTCGCCATGCACAAAAGTTAACTCAAAATGGATCAAGGAGCTTGATATCAAATCAGAGACACGGCATCTGATAGAAGAAAAAGTTGGCTACGACCTACATACTGTGGGGTCGGGCTCCAAATTCCTCAATAGGACACCCATAGCACAAGAGTTAACATCTAGAATCAACAAATGGGACTTACTCAAACTTAAAAAGTTTTTTCTCAGCAAAAGAAACAATAAGAGAGGTAAATAGGGAGCCTACATCATGGGAACAAATCTTTACTCCTCATACTTCAGATAGAGCCCTAATATCCAGAGTATACAAAGAACTCAAAAAATTAGACAATAAGATAACAAATAACCCAATCAACAAATGGGCCAAGGACCTGAACAGACACTTCTCAGAGGAGGACATACAATCAATCAACAAGTACATGAAAAAATGCTCACCATCTCTAGCAGTCAGAGAAATGCAAATCAAAACCACCCTAAGATACCATCTCACTCCAGTAAGATTGGCAGCCATTATGAAGTCAAACAACAACAAGTGCTGGTGATTATGTGGGGAAAAGGGTACACTTGTGCATTGTTGGTGGGACTGCAAATTGGTGCAGCCAATTTGGAAAGCAGTATGGAGATTTCTTGGAAAGCTGGGAATGGAACCACCATTTGACCCAGCTATTCCCCTTCTGGGTCCATTCCCTAAAGACCTAAAAAGAGCATGCTACAGGGACACTGCTACATTGAAGTTCATAGCAGCACAATTCACAATAGCAAGACTGTGGAAGCAACCTAGATGCCCTTCAATAGATGAATGGATAAAAAAAATGTGGCATTTATACACAATGGAGTATTACTCTGCATTAAAAAATGACAAAATCATAGAATTTGGAGGGAAATGGATGGCATTAGAGCAGATTATGCTAAGTGAAGCTAGCCAATCCCTAAAAAACAAATGCCAAATGTCTTCTTTGATATAAGGAGAGTAACTAAGAACAGAGTAGGGAAGACGAGCACGAGAAGAAGACTAATATTAAACAGGGATGAGAGGTGGGAGGGAAAGGGAGAGAGAAGGGAAATTGCATGGAAATGGAAGGAGACCCTCAGGGTTATACAAAATTACATACAAGAGGAAGTGAGGGGAAAGGGAAAAATAATACAAGGGGGAGAAATGAATTACATTAGAGGGGGTAGAGAGAGAAGAGTGGGGGGAGGGGAGGGGAGGGGGGATAGTAGAGGATAGGAAAGGCAGCAGAATACAACAGACATGAGTATGGCAATATGTAAATTGATGGAAGTGTAACTGATGTGATTCTGCAATCTGTATACGGGGTAAAAATGGGAGTTCATAACCCACTTGAATCAAAGTGTGAAATATGATATATCAAGAACTATGTAATGTTTTGAACAAACAACAATAAAAAAAGACAAAAAACCCCCACAAATATACAGTTGATTGGACCTGTTCATGCATCTTCACCAGCAGCTGGGGCATCTCCACCCTTGGTATTTCTGGTATAAATTACTTGAGCTCTGTGGTTTGAAACCAGTTTGATAAGTCCTTTACTGAGGAGCTCCTGAAGGGTTGCCCTGGCCAGGGAACCTTGAATCTTCAGTCTCTCAGAGACCACAGCTGGGGTAATAAGCTTATAGTTTGGGAACTTCCTTACAGAGTTTGTCATAAGTAGCTTTGTCAAACAAGACTAGATTGTCGAGCTTGTCCCGAACTTTGCCTTTGGACCACTTCTTCTTTTTGGCTTTGCCCCCATATTTGTTCACTGGCTCCTTGTCTTTCTTGGCCAACTTTCCTGCGTCCTTCTTCTTTTTGTCGTCCTTGGGTGGCATCGCGAAGCTTAGAGAGCAGCAACAGCCACTGGAGCCTCATCAAGATGTCAGACAAAAAGGAACAATACATCAGTTTTCTATACCTATATGATTTGACAAAGGAAATAAGTGAGATATAAGGCAGAAAGGGGGTTGAATGAAGTTATTTTTTACACAGTGTAATCCCCCCATCCCATTGTCCTCCTCAGTCCGATTAACAGAATGCTCTGTAGCCAGACTAGCCAATCCTTCATGAGCTCCAAAGAATTTCAGTGCCATTCTTTATACAAATTGACAGGTCCAAGAGAAAAATCCTTTACCCTTTTGCATTTAGGGCACCTCCATCAAAATGGCCAACTCCTTATTTATGTGTATAAAACTTCTGATCACTTTTTAATTGCTACATTATTCAATTTGAACAAAATATCAATGATCAAAATATATTTGAGGTCTGGGGTTGTAGCTCAGTGGTAGAGCACTTGCCTTGCGTGTATGAGGATCTGGGTTTGATCCCCAGCACCACATAAAAGTAAATAAATAAAAATAAAGATATTGTGTCCATCTACAGCTAAAGAATATTTTAAAAAGGACATTTGAGGAAAACTTTCAACATGAAAGAATAATAAATAGACCCTTGAGAGGTCAGGAACGATGACACATGCCTGTAATCCCAGGAGCTGAGGCAGGAGGATCACAAGTTTGAGGCCTCCTTGGTAAATTAGCGAGGTCTTAAGCAACTTGGTGAGACCCTGTCTCAAAATAAAAAATAAAAATGGCTGGGGATATGGCTCAGTGGTAAGCACCCTGGGTTCAAACTTCCAAAAAAAAAAAAATCCTTGAGAAAATTAAAGATGAAAAACAAAACACTATAATAGTAGATTCAGATATATTAAAAATCACATTCATATAACAAGAATAGGATATTTGGAAATCATATGAAGAAAAAAGACATGATGCAAATAAAATAAAAAAAAAATTACTGACATAAAATTCAATGGAAGAGATGAGATAGAGTTGAGGAAAGAGCAAAGAAAGTAGAACAAAAAGACCAAAGGGAGGAAGATGTACTAGAAAATATATGATACAGAGAGGGTGAGTCTTGGAGAACCAATATTTGACTAATAGAAATTCAATAAAGAGAGAGCAAAAGAAAGAAATAGCAAAGAAACAATACAAGAGAAATTTCTAGAGTATATCCTCATGAAATTTTAGAACACAGAGTATAGAGATATTCTAAAGGCTTCCACAGAGAAAAATAGGTAACATACAAAGAAATCAGAATGATGTTTATATCTGATTTCTCATCAGCAATGTCATAGGTAAGACAACATTGGAGCAATACTGTCAAAGCTCTGAAGAAAAGTTATTTTCTTCAATCAACACCTCTTTCCCCAATCAATAAAGAGCATACATTGCACAATTAACATATCAGAAATTGTTCTTATACTCTAGGCTCTTATTACTTAGGTGGACAACTCTTAGATCTTATTCATCAATCTACTGAACTGTTCTTTTTTCAGAGATATAGATCACATCTCAAAATTTTGTAATGTCCTTGTTTTTACATGTTGTGGCTTGCTGATTCAAAGCAGCTGAATTTGAAACAAGTTCCATGTCATTTCTTTCAAGGATCAACTCATTTTTCTGGGTTTGAGAAACTGAATAAGCAATACCTGGCCTCATCTGAACCCTGCAGGTGTATTCACCCAGGAAATTTCAGATTTAAACAGAAGCCCCACTCTCCTGAATAATGCACTGAAGGGGCAGTGAGCATACATAGACCTTATCCTGTAATAGAGCCCAGTGTAACACCTTTGATTATGTTATATACTGCAAGTGGTAGCCATTTACTTTCTATTTCCCCACATTTGTCAATGTGGAGCCTCTTCTCTTTCCAAGTAGACTGAGTTCTATGTTGATGTGATTGAAGTCCCTCAGTAGGGTTCCTCTATGGCCCTTCACAATAACTGCATCTATTTTGAGTGATGTCAAGGTTATTGGAAATATTGACATTGTGACTGCAAAAAATGGTCTTCATTTTAAAAAATGTGTGTACCACTGCACCCAGCTTACTTTGATTAGTTTTTAATTACTTTTTAAAAAATGACCTTTTTAATTCTTTTTAAAAAATTTTGTCCATCGAAGATGGTCATGAACAATGGGGTTTAGATCAGAAAACATTTAAGTAATAAGTACTCATTGAACACTTACTATGTGTCAAGAACCCTGCCAGGTGTAGTTGGGGAGCTCTGAGAGTGTTCAAAAAAACAAACCTGTCCAAAAAAAACCAACCAAACCAAAAAACCAACCAAACAAACAAATAAAATAAAACAAAAACTTAAAATACAGTGGGATAAAACTGAAAATAATTAGAGAGTAAAATTATGCCCACTAAAAAATAAAGAAGTAAGAAAGTGAAGTTTGGATTGAAATTAGGGAAGACACCAGATAGAGGTGGGGCTTGCTTATCACCTTAAGTGATAGAAAAGATGGGAAGAGGTCAAGAGAGGCAGGTGCCTAAAGGAGAAAGAGTCAACATGAACAATGGTTTGGAGAAGATTGTTTTCTTCTTAGTCATGTATTAAGGTAGAAATTTTTATATTCTCTAATATCACTGAAAAGTTCTTTCTCTTTAAATCTTCCTAATATTACAACTTTCTCTGAGTGGATTATTTTTTTTGTTGTTGCTGACAGTGCAGTAAATTTTCTGTCACTTTGCAGAATGGGAACTGCCATTTACTAAATGAGCTCTTCTCCATTCTGTGCTCCCTTGGTGCCAAGTCTTAATAAAGACAAATGGGTTTCCCCATCGTGAGGCTGCTTCCCATCTCAAGCTGATGAATATGAGACTGAGTGCTTGACCTCTTGGTTGTCAGATAATATAAAAGGCATCATCCTTATTTATTGCCATACTTTAATTACTAGGGGGAAAGTATCAATTAAGGAACGAAGGTTTTTCAAAATCATTTCAATAAAATCAGGATGTCTGAGCAAATTAAAACCTGTTTTCTATTTTCTCTTCTTTGGTGGTAAAAGGAGTGAAAGTGATGGGGTGATTGGTGTTGGTTTAGGTAAACTTAATGAAGAGGAACTCACAGCATAATATTTCAAAGAAGAATGTACATGACAAAACTGTCATCATAGAGCTACCAGTCCAAGTGTTTGGGCTCAATTTGATTTGTCATCCTGGAAATCTTGTATAGACATGGGTGGAGTCAGTAGATTAGACTTCAGGTTGATTTCCTGGTAGTAAATCCAGAAGATAAGTTTTATTGTATACTCTTTGATGTCCCAAACCCTTTGGAAGAAGGTGTTTGCTCCCCATGTGTTGTGGGTAAACACTAAGTATGCCCCTTTCTCCCAACCCACCCCCAAATATTCTTCTTTGCTTTTTATTGCTTAAAATCTAAAACGGCATCCATTTATTCATTCCTTGGTGAAAGGCTTTTGCATCTCTGTAGAGGTGCAGTTAAATGATATCTCCAATCAATTTCTAACACTTTAATGTGAATTAGTTTTATTCGTGTATGTGTATGCACGTGCATATGTGTGTGTGTAATGATTTTTTAGGGGAACATCAATTCTTTTTTCCTTTTGTTTAAATTTTAATGATAAAACCCATAATGAAATTTGTTTATATGAAATAAATCACATATGTGAGAGCATAAGAACATGTCCATATTGTTTAAGGAATAATAATAAAATGAACACTTTTTACTCAGTACCTAGTCTAGAATTAGATACAAACAAAATTTTGGAAGTACTTCAGTGACCCTTTCTCCTCTCCAGAAGTAACCACAACTTTAAATTTTGTGTTTGTTATCTCCTTATTTTTCTTCATGTATGTATCTCCAAAAAATGTTGTTTCAGTTTTTATACATATTCTGGATCTTTATCTATAAGAATCCACAATGTAAGTATTTTTCTGAAAATTTCTTTTTTTCTCAGTGTTATGATGATAACATCAACCCATGTTGATGTGTATAGCTATGGTTTAGTCATTTTTACTGTCTAAGTATCCTATTGTGCAGATATACCATAATTTATTCAATCTCCTTTCAGATATTTTGGGTTCAAAATATTTTTATAAAATAATGTACATTTATGATTTCAAAATAAAATCTAAATAATATGGTAAATTATAAAGTGTAATTCCTGTCCACCCTTCTCTCTCTCCCTATAAAACAGCCACTATTAAAAGTTGAATTTCTAGAGCTGGGGATGTGGCTCAGTGGTTAAGTGCCCCCGGATTTAATCCCTGGTACAAAAAAAAAGTTTAATTTCTATATTGCTGGACTTTTTCTATGCCCATGCAAGTGTGTGTGTGTGTGTGTGTGTGTGTGTGTGTGTGTGTGTGTGTGCATATATAAGGAACAGTATTACAAACATCATTCTGTAATTTATTTTCAACCATATACTATGAACAACATCCTCTGTCATTATATACATATTTATCTTGTTTTATAAATGCCTTTCATTTATTCCCTAGTATGTATGTAACTTAATTTATTTAACCAATAACTTATTGATGAACACCAGGTTGTTCAAAATTGTTATTATAACAACAGTGCAATGATTGCCTTTATTTTTTTATTTTTATTTTTTTAAAGAGAGAGTGAGAGAGGGGAGAGAGAGAGAGAGAGAGAGAGAGAGAGAGAGAGAGAGAGAGAGAGAGAGAATTTTAATATTTATTTTTTAGTTTTCGATGGACACATCTTTGTTTGTATGTGGTGCTGAGGATCGAACCCGGGCCGCACGCATGCCAGGCGAGCGCGCTACCACTTGAGCCACATCCCCAGCCCCAATGATTGCCTTTATACACATACAGGTTTGCACAGAAAAGTAGAATTGTGGGGTTAAAAATATTCAAGTTTAAAAATTTTATCATTGATATAGCTAGTTGCTTCCTAAACTGGGGCATTATTTTACATTTCCACCAACATTGTATTGGGATAATTATTTTCCTCATGATCCTTCCAGTATAGTAGTATAGGTGCTAATTCTAAATGCTTTCCCCCCCACTTTCTTCTGGTTTAATTTCTAGATAAATTTGGAAAGCATAGAAAAGTATTAATATAAAAACAAAAATAGCCTGTACCCCTATTAATCACTAAAAACTATCATTACCTTTTTGGTGTAGTTAACTTCCTCCTCCTCCTCCTCTTCTTCTTCTTTCTTTTTCTTCTTTTTTCCTCCCCCTTCTCCTCCTCCTCCTCCTTCTTCTTCTTCTTCTTCTGGTGCTGGGGATTGAACCCATGTCCTTGACCATGCAAGGCAGGCACTCTAGTTAGAAAGATTAGAAGCTAACTATGGGGCTGTATCCCCAGCCAGCCCCACAGTTAGCTTCTAATCTTCTTTTTGTATATTGAGGACCTTTGAAATTTAAGGGAGACATGTCCTGAGACATTGAAAACTTCCTAAATCTCAACTATTTATATAACATAATTTACTCACAATTTTTGCACTGAATATAGTCCACACACTTGAGTTTTCTTCCATCCAAATACTAACCAGGCTCAACCCTACTTAGCTCCTGAGATCAGACAAGATCAGGCATGCTCAGGGTGGGATAGTCATGGATACACACATTGAGCTTTCTAATCATTTTTATTCATTTGTTGTATGTAAATACAATGTACTTGTTCACATTAAAGTTCTATTCTACTATCAAATTTAAACAATTCTACATTGTTAATCATTTAAACTTCTATTTATTGGATAACATTATCTTTAACATGTTTTTTTACTCTCTTCACTTCCATTACCAACAATTCCATTTGAACTTCTTTTTTAGGCCACTTTAAAAGAAATTGAAAAGAATGACTATTTGTTTTCATTCTATTATTCATATTTTTCATTTGTCTTTGAATAATTACATGTTTTCTGGCATATTTTAACACTAGAATTGTAGATTTTCAGATATATTTGTTCTTTTGTGTATTTAGGATAGATTTTTCAAATGTCCTAGGCCTGACATAATAATAACTATTAATAATTGCCCTACTGATCTTTCAAAATAAAGAGACCACCCTGGTGTTAATCAGCACAAAAATGGATTTTAGAGTGCCAAGTTATTTTCTTTTCATTTTTTAGGGTTGGGCCTAATATGAAAATATAATCTTTAGTTATACTGTTTTTGTTACCAGGGATTTGTTTCTTTTTGTTACCAGGGATTAAACCCAGGGGCACTTAACCACTGAGCCACATCTCAACCCTGTTTTTACATTTTTTAGTTGTAGATTGACAGCATGCCTTTATTTTATTTGTGTATTTTTTTATGTGGTGTTGAGGATCAAACTCAGTGCCTCCCACATCCAAGGCAATCGCTCTTCCACTGAGCTATAGCCCCAGCCCCTCGTTTTTACATTTTATTTAGAGACAGGGTCTTACTGAATTGCTTAGGGCCTTGCTAAATTGCTGAGATTGGTTTTGAACTCATAATCCTCCTGCCTCAGCCTCCTGAGCTGCTGAGATTATAGGTGCCACTGTGCCCAGCTCTTGTTCTTTTTTTAAAGTTTTCACAAAAATGGTATCATACTAGCCATATAATTGCATAGTTTTATTTGATAATCCCTGTAGTCCCAGCTACTTAGAGGCTAAGGCAAGATAAATACAAGTTCAAGGCCTGCCTAGGCAACTTAGATTCCATCTCAAACTAAAATTTAAAATGTGGCTGGGCATATAGTTTGGTGGTAGAGTGCTTGGCTAGCATCCGCCAGGCCTTGGGTTTGATTCCCAGCACCTCAGCAAAAACAAAAATTCCCATAGTCATCTTTTCAATACATAGAGATTTAATAGCTGGGCAGTATTCTAAAAATGAGGTCTCATATATGCTCAAATATTACTCTATCAATGAGCATTTAGGTCTTTTTCTATTTATTTGATAATTATAAAAATAATCCATGAGTTACAAATTGTTTCAGTTTGTCTGGGACTTTACTGGTTTATAATAGAAAATTCCATGTTTCAGGAAACCCTTTAGTCCTGGGAAAAATAAGAGTGTTTGTTGTTCTACTTCTATGTCTTCCTACATCCAATTTTTACCCATTGGTACTTTTACGTCCATCACATCTTTTCCCAGAAGTCTGATTCCATTCAGACATGACACTTTGTAAGAAGTCCTATTGAAATGGGACCCAGGTTATTTCCAGAGTAAGGAATAAGGATAGGGAGTCATAGAATATAGATCTAGTCCATATTATAAGCCATAATTAAAGTCTTTTGGCATTAGACCATTAGATAAGGGGAAGAGAGAATCACAGAGTGTGAAGAGGTGAAGGAAAATGCAGAAGGTCCTCAAGACAAATTTCGCCCTCATAATTTTACCTAGAATCAGTTCTGTGTAGAATCTTTAAGCACATAATAGTGAGCTGAAAATCTTAATATCTTTTAAGAGACCTGTCTTAATATCTTTTTTGTTTCTAAGGACTAAGCATTTGCCTCTTTCTTGTGTTTTGAGTATATTAAAAGGCTAAATTCCAGTGTTATTCCAGTGTTTAACACTACCTTGAGCTACTTAGCTATTATTACATATTATAAAAATATGTAATATTTGTTTCAGTGATCCACAGATGTCTTCTTGGATTTTCACAGATGTTAAGTTATATTAGCATCTCTAATTAATATATTGAGCAAATAAGGTTTCAATAAGCCTATTTAACAGGGATATATACAGCTATTTCTGCCTTCTGAGATAGTGAATTTCAGAGTTAAGATTTTCAATATTGTTTGCCTCATGCTTTTAGTCTGGCAGCAATTAAGAAAGCAAGAACATTTGCCTTCCAGGACCTTGAGCTCATCTGTTACTTCTAAAATAATTTCAGGGTGATTTGTTAGGTAGCACTGGTTGAATGATTAGTTTTCCTGTGGTAATTACTAATGTATTTCCTGTAAGACCTGAAGAGGGAGAGGGAGAGGGAGGTTAGGAAGGAACATTCTAGGGCTGTTCATTCCTTACAATCATTTTAGATCAAGTCTTTAGGGATTTTCTGCTTTGGAATATTGGGGAAGAATAGTAACTAATTTACCAGACTATTGTGGAATAACTATAAACTGATAAGTTTTCCTTTAGCTACCTATTTGACTCAAAGGCAGAACTGCAAAAGGCTTTGCAGACTAAAGTTCCAAATCATAGGACAGATTCCATGGGGAGAGGTCAGGCAACCTAATGAAAAAAGAGAAAAAGATTTGGGGACTCTGGATATAGAACCTATTTCTGCTGAGTAGCTGTGGCACTTCAGACTGTCACAGGCAATTTCTAAAGACAGTCTGATGCGTAGTTAGATTCATTCAAATTTATTTTATTAATGCTCATCACACTTCAGACACACATCCTAATTCTAAGTCCTAACTGAGTCTACACCCAAGGGTCTCAGATGCTCACCTGTGACGTGTCTTAAGCCTGGGTTGCTGGAACTTGATTAGGGCCAGATGAGTCTGGTGCAGGGGGTACAACAGTGATGGAGGTCTTGGTCTCTCTGTCCAGATCTTGTAGTCCCACTGGCCCCCAGAAGTCTGGGTTTTTAAGTCTTAGCTTGGTTGTGCTTGTAGCTGATAACTGGGTGAAGCCTGGAGTGTACACCCGGGAGTAGACTCTTAGATCACTAACTTAAGTCTATCTAAGTTCTGCAGTTTATCTGAGTTTTGTAGTTCACATTACATCATGGGCATATTGCTTATAGTCTTTTATCCAACACACATACTAATTAATATAATCAATAGTCAATAATCCTATATATTTCTGGTACTCATATCATAGACACTGGACATGAATTTCTTGTCAGTTAGATGTGCTTAATGATACCTATTTGGCCTGGAGAGAGTATCAGGTAGTAATGAGTACAGGTCACAGAATTTAAGTACATGAGTTTGAATCTTGACTGTCATTGATTTGCTCCGGAAAGTAACTTAACTTTGAAACACTATTTCTTAATCTGACAGATGGGGTAAATAATGGCCTTGGATTCTAAGGATTGTTAGAGGATCATTATAATTCACAAGAAGTGCTTAGAACTATGTATCACATATTTTTTCATCAATAGAAGCTGCTGTCCTATATGATGTTTAAAATCACAGGCTTGGGATCCAGTTAGCCTGCATCTAAATCCTGGTTCTGCCAATAAATGACCTTGGAATATTACTTAATATTATGGTTTAGATGTGAGGTGTCACCCAAAAGCTCATGGGTGAGATAATTTAAGAAAGTTAAGAGGTGAAATGATTAGATTACAACAGTTATAAACTAATCGGTGGATTAACTGGAGGGTAACTGTAGGCAGGTAGGGTGTGGCTAATCCTAAGAGCATGACTTTGGGATATATATTTAGTCCCTGGTGAACCCGGGGGTTGGTCTCTCTCTCTATGCTTCCTGCTGGCCATGTTCTGAACTGTTTTCCTCTTCCACACTGTACCACCATGATGCTCTGCCTTATCTTGGGCCCAGAGTTATGAAGTTGGCTGTCTATGGGACTGAGACCTCTGAAACCATGAGCCAAATGAACTTTCCCTCCTCTAATTGTTCTTGTCAGGTCTTTTGGTAACAGTGATGAAAAAGCTGACTAAAACACTTAACCTCTGTGTGCCTTGAAGTTTTCATTTGCAAAATGGTGATATTAATTGTATTAGAGAGTTATATATAGTCTCTGTATATAACAGTTATTATAGGGATTCAAATGAAACGATCCACATAGATGGCATATCAAAGTTCATGGCACATTGTCAGTATTAAATAATTATTATTGTTATCCAAGAATCTTGATGTAGGCCAAGCTTATATTCAGAACTTTCCTTTTTTTAGTCTTACTAACCTCTACCCTTTGGTGTTAGCATTTTTAAGGTCTATATTTTCATCATTGTTTTTTTTCTTTACCAAAACCTGTTTCCAAGCCACCCCCGCCTTTTTAAAAAGAATTTGTTAGCCTTTATTCCTCTTTTTTATTTTATAACTTTATTTTATTTATTCATATGTGGTGCTGAGGATCGAACCCAGGGCCTTGCACATGTAAGACGAGCACTCTACCGCTGAGCCATAACCCCAGCTCCTCCAAGCCCCTTTTTAATGTTCCATAAAAGTTTAATTGTCCTTGAGGTTTTCAATTTAGCTGATTTGTAAACTGGAGCTAAAAGGATTTTCAGATTGAGGATTGAAGAAGAATGAAGACTAAAGATTATAGGAGGAAATCATATCACTGGAAAGTCAACCTCACATGCACTGTTTTGTATACCATAGTTATTAGAGAAAAATATTAAAGGGACAAAATTACCTGTTATACACAAACGTATGTGTGTGTGTGTGTGTGTGTGTGTGTGTGTGTGCGTGTGCATGTGTGTGTTGCTGGGGATTAAACCCAGGGTCTTTTGCATGCAAGAAAAGCACTCTAGCAACTGAGCTATATCCCCAACCCTATCCACAAGACTTTGCTTACAACTTCCCATCATGGATTACAGACACTATTAAATGAGTGTTTCTGGACTGGGGTTGTAGCTCAGTGGAAGAGCACTTGCCTAGCATGTGTGAGGCACTGGCTTCCGTCTTCAGCACCACATAAAATAAATAAGTAAATAAAACAAAAGTATTGTGTCCATCTACAACTAAAAATATTTTAAAAATGAGTCTTTCCTATAAGCTGAACCCTACATCATCTTAGTGGTGCATTACAACAATCCTAGGTGGGGGATGTTATCTCCATTTTACAGTTAAAAAAGGTATATACTTCAAGAATATAAAGTGATTTGTTCCTCTTTCATACTAAGAATCCATAAATGATAGAGCTAGGATTTCAGCCCAGATTTATCTAATTTAAAACCTACCTATCTTTCTACTTCAACATATTTAAAGAGTTTGTTCACAGAACATAATGTCACTGAATACAAATCACTTTGGGGACTCAGAGGTTTCTATGATAGCCTGACTGAAGAAGCAACAAAGACTGTTAAGCATTTTTCTTATTATAGCACATTCTAGATTGGAGAGACAGTATCAGGTAGTTGTTATGAGTTCAGGCCACAGAACCAAAGTGCATGAGTTTGAATCCTGGATGTGTCACTGATTTGATATGTGGCTTCAGCAACAGAGCTAAGAAGATTTCAGTGGTGAATACCCTGATATTCACTTTGGAATTTATGTTCCTAGAGTCCTAACTGGGCCAGGCAGTAGACTAAATTGATTCAAAGTGCTGATATAGAGGTTTAGTATTTTCAAGGATGTGTCTGCAATAATGAAGAAAGGAAACACAATTGATGACTAGGTAAATTGCTCCTCCCTTGAGTCCTCCTGGACTAGAATAAGAGCCAGATAAGCATAGTGCTCCTCACAATATTTTGTGTATTGGAAATATATGGCTACTCATCTAACTTTACCTCTGGGATTCCACCTAGAAAACCACTGATTATGAAGCTGGCTGATAAGATGGTGAAAGTAAAGCTCTACATTAAAAATTTCCCCTCTTTTCTATAGAGTCAGTAAGAACAGATTTTTGAGGAACAGGTAATAGACATAGACATAAATTTTAGTGGTAGTTGGCTAACATTTTCCAAAAAGCATATGAAATTTTCCATAATATTTTTTATGGTTGGATTTTAGGAGTACATCTTGGAATGGCTTTCTGTGCTTTTCAGTACAAACATTCCTCTCTATGGAGCACAAGATAATACATCTGTTAAATATATTATAATTATTAAGTATATTACTGGCCTATAGGGGATAATGTCTTAAGAGGACTTTGTGACTCAAATGTTGTATGCTTCATCAGCAGTGAATAAGAAAAAAGAATGACTATCTTTTTTTCCCAGGAAAATATCATGGAATGAGGACCACTTTGAACAAAGAAAGTCTGTTTCCAGACTATAAGTTCCTTACAATCCAGTGGAAGAGACAAATATATAAAATGTGCAATACAAAGCAGAATAAAATGCATGCTAAACAGTTATCAGTGCTGAGCAAAATGTTGTGAAAGTATAGAGGAAGGTTAAGTTATTTGAGACTGATGAGATGAGGGATAGCTTCACAGAGTTAGCCTTTGACTTGAACCTTGAAAAAGGAGGTCAGTTTTGATCAAGAAGATGCAGGAACAATAAATATTCCAGCCTGAGGGAATCCTATAATCAAAGGTACAAATATGTTGAAGCAAATATGATTTGTTTGCTTTTTCCCTTTGACAATCATATTATCTGGCTGTGTAGTCAGAGCACGTAGTATGTGCAGTGACCTGTGCAGCGAGGCATACTGAAATCTATTCAGGTATTGGTAACATATTATTTTTTAACCTGAGTGGTGGATACAGGAGTGGTTGTCTTATTTCTTATTATTAATCCTTAAACTACAGGTATGTTTAATCTTTCTGTGAAAATGACACATTTCACAATTAAAAGGAAAATAATGCTTTTGTAACTCCACTTTACATTTTCTAATAATTACTTTCTATTTGCAGAATATCCACCCAAATTCAGATCTGAGACAGGTTTTTTCCTAACTCAATGAAAATGTAAATTTTTAATTATCTTTATTTCTGTTTAATGGTTAAATCAAACTTCTATATTTTGTTTAGGTATGTTTGCCAATTTTCAGAATGTCAGTTTCTATAAATAGATGTTCTTGTTTACATAAAGTAACAACATAAATCACCTGTGCCTTATATTTAGCACATAATAGTTGTGTGACAGGTGCCAACTGGATAGATGCCATTTGTTAAGTGGCTGTGATGTATATCAATCTCTGCAGCTAAATCAGAGGTGGCCTATGCAAAATTGCATTTGCACCATTCAACCTTGAAACAGGCCATATGGCACAGGAAGTAATATATCAAATTTCAGAGATTACATCACATTTTGGGGAAAACACGAAGAGTGTCCAACAGACGTCCTTCAGGATTAAGTTCTTGACTTGATCTTTTAGTGAGATTGGAAAAAATACTCTTTGGTTTAGGCTGAGGACTCAGGAAGTATAATCTAAAAGCATAATGATACCTTCTCTGTGGGCATATAACTTAAATGCTCTAAATCCCAGTTTCCTCTTCTGTAAATATAAAGGGCTTAACTAAGTGATGTCTAGGGTCACTTTGACACCAGCATGTTATGGTTCCATAATATGAGTAACACTTTGTTTACTTTGATTTGTTAGTGTCTTTATATGTGTTATTCCATTTGCTTTCTGTGACAACTCTCTGAAGTAGTTAGAATAAGAAATTATATTCCCTACTTAAGGACAGAAAAAAAAAAACAAGGCTGGGAGCATGGTGGTGCCCCCAATATATGCAATTAATTTTGAGCAAATTTACTAAAAGTACAGGATAGATATCTCAGAGACAGACTAATACTAATATTTCTATCGACAGTATTATAAACACTTGATATGTTACAGAAGTAGCATTGCAAAACAGTGGAGCAAACATGAACTATTTAATAAATGGTGCTAAAACAAATGATTATCATATGGAAGAAATGAAATTGGGTGTCTCTTTCACACTACATATAACAATCAATTCCAGATAGTTTAGGAACCAAAATACCAAAACTTTTAGAATAAAATACAGGGAAATATTTTTATTAATATTTTCATTGCAGCAGGAAAAGATTTCCTCAATATGACAAAAGGTGTAGACTATAAAAAGGAAAATATTAAATTTGACTGCATTCAATATAATAAGACAAGGGAATGGATTAAGAAATTAGTCAAACATGTTTTTTTTTTAATTTTTAAAATTTGTTTTTTAATTTTTTTTTAGTTGTAGATGGACACAATATCTTTATTTATTTATTTTTATGTGGTGCTGAGGATCAAACCCAGTGCCTTACATGTGGGAGGCAGGTGCTCTATCACTGAGCTACAGCCCCAGACATTAAAATTTGTTTTAATTTGTTATATATTACAGTAGAATGCACTTTGATACATCATAGATAATGAAGTATAATTTCTTGTTCTTCTGGTTGTACAGGATGTAGAATTCTACCAGTAGTATATGTATAGATATACATAGGATAATAATGTCTGATTCATTCTACTATCTTTCCTACTGCCATACCTCCTCCCCCTTTTACTATCCTCTACCTAATCTAAAGTAACTCTATTCTTGCACAGCACCCGCTTATTGTGAATTAACATCCACATATGAGAGAAAACATTTGGCCTTTTTTTCTTTTTTGGATTGGCTTATTCCACTTAGCATGATATTATCCAGCTTCATCCATTTACCTGTAAATGTCATCATTTCATTCTTCTTTAAGGCTGAGTAATGTTTCATTGTGTATATGTACCACGTTTTAAAAAACCAACCTAGGTTGGTTCCATAGGTTAGTTATTATGAGTTGAGCTGTTATAAATATTGATGTGGCTGCATCACTGTAACTTGCTGATTTCAAGTCCTTTGGGTATATAACCGAGAGGAAGGATAGCTGGGTCAAACGGTGGTTCCATTTCAAGTTTTCTGAGGAATCTCCATATTGCTTTCCATAATGGTTATACCAATTTTCATTCTCACCAGCAATGTATGAATGTACTTTTTCCCCCACATCCTCACCAACATTCATTGTTGTTTGTATTCTTGATAATTGTCATTCTGGCTGGGGTGAGATGAAATCTTTGAGTAGTTTTTATTTACATTTCTATAATTGCTAAAGATATTGAACATTTTTTCATATATTTGTTGAATGATTTTATTTTTTCTTTAGTGAAGTGTCTATTCAGTTCCTTAGCCCATTTACTGATTGGGTTATTTGTTTATTTTTGGTGTTAAGTTTTTTGAGTTCTTTGTATATCCTGGAAATTAATGTTCTATATGAGGTACATGTGGTAAAGATTTTCTTCCATTCTATAGGCTCTCTCTTTATGCTATTGATTGTGTCCTTTGCTGAGAAGAAGCTTTTTAGTTTGAATCCATCCCATTTATTTATCCTTGATTTTACTTCTTGCACTCTAGGAATAAAATAATATAAAAACTAAAGACTATTACAAAAATTTCAAGGGTGAGAGAAGAGGTAGGATTCATGAGTTAGGGTTTTGGTCTCATCAAGAGAGAAAAAAGGGAGTCAAATTCATCATCTTTCTAGTGGGAAGTCTCAATGTAGATTAAAATTGATAAAACAAGAAGGGCAATTAACATAAATACACTAAACACAGAAATGTCAAAGGTCTAAAGAAAGTTGTCTGGGAGCAAGGGGCATCGATGGAACATTTTACTTATCCATTCTATACTGTTTGAATTTTTGTTTCCTGTTTATGTCTTTCCTATGTACTAAAAATTAAATGAGCAAGAAAAAGAAATATGACTAGGATGGAGGTTTTGACCTCATTTTCTAACTAGAAGTTTCCATTTTACACGAGGGGATCAAGTTGGCAGGTCACATCTTAAGCATTGCATCTGTTAAATCTCTGGACAGTTGATTGCATTTTTGAAATAAGGCAGAACCAGGTTGGAAAGTGTTTAAATCCATCTCTCAAATCTTCTGTTTACATGATTCATAATGAACAGATGGCCCAGCTGTCTGTATTTAAGACAAGTGGGTGGTTCCTGGTTTGCAATCAATGAAGCAATAATTATAACAATTTTGAGTAAACTGGACCCCATAAAATGTTGTTTTAATTTGTGAATGAGACGGAGCCACTAAGAGAAGGTATACTGATTGGAGTATAATTGCACAATATTCAGGAAAGGGTCTTTAAAATTGAAGCAGCTAAAAATTTCACTAAATCCCCCTGACCAATATATTGGGAAAATGAACTTTTTCCTTGAGTGTTCTCAGACACATGACCTAACTCCCTAGCCAATGTGACATTGTAGCTGTCATTTTGTTAAAAAACCACACATTCTCTTCTTTCTAGTCCCAGGAAAAATTGTTGCTGCTTAGAGTGTAGTGGAGTTGGCTCACTTTGAGAGCTAGGGAGGGGACTTTTATTTTTACCTTCTGATACCCCTGGCATGTTGAACTGTTATTTGAATATTGTCAACCCTCCCTCCTGAGAATGGTCCAGAATGAGAATGCTTTGTTCTTCTCATTGGCGAATAAATGTAGAAAAGACATGATTTTCAAGAATTAAAAGCACTGTCAAAAATAAATCTTTTTCACTTTTTGGAGTTTTGGAACATATAAATACATTCACACCATTCTTAGTGGTGTCTTTTATTTATTGGGTGTTTAAAACATCACCCTGTTAACAGCAGTTTTAAAGGGGAGGTTACCAGCTGCTAGTGTGTGCTTAATGACTCAGTTCATTCACTATACCACTGCATATTCTAGCAGTGTCTGTATGATTGTAGCAATTTTTTGACTTTGATTAGCCACAGCTTGGTAAGATGGTCAGTGTTCTACAGGACAGGCAATGGTAAGATAAGGAATTATGGAAGAATCTGTTTTTTTCCCTGGCTTTCCACCTTAGGCTGAGATTTGAGATCTCATGGAAAGAACTCCATGATGGGGACATAGAAGCTTTTCCCAAGAGGAAGTTCTTAGTCCTTGAACTGTAGAGTTGGAAGAGGATTTACTGCAAGGAAGCATTGAATTCCTTAGCCTGGCATTGCCTGCCAATTCTTGCATATACTCTGTGCTTAAGCCAGTGCCTCTTGGTGAACTTGAATACTCCTGGAGGCATTCAGAAGTGTGTGATGGTGGTTTTGATTGTCATAAAGCTTGAAGTACTCTATTAGCATTTATGAATGGAAACTAGGGAAGTTAAACATCTCATAATGTATAATACAAAATTGTCCCACTCAAAGGAGCATTGAAACACATTGAACCAATTCAAACAGGCAAGTTTTTTCCTAAACAGCTATATTCACATAGAATTCATCCATTTAAAGTGTATAATTCAATGATTTTAGTAAAGAATTTATTCTTTTATACTGCCATAACTCAATTCAATTTTTGCCCATGATCATTTTGCCTATAGTCTCCTTTTCCCTCTTCAACAACTGAAAAAAGTAAAACTAAGATCCCAGTTCAAACATCATCTCTGATGCTTTCCTAAGTTTTCCCTAACAAGATTAACTTCTCTATGACAGGAGACTGCAAACTTTTTATGAAAAAGGCCAGGGAGTAAATATGTTTGGTTTTGTAGGCCATAGATTTTATTGCAACAATTCTGCGATTATAGTACAAAAGTGGCCATAGACAATAAGAAAGTGAATGAGTGTGGTTGTGTTCCAAAAAAAAAACTATTCACAAAAACAGGTGGTGGGCAATTTGATGATCTTCACACTAAATAATTTTTTCATACTTTAATTGAATCACTTAAAATATTATAATGCATTTGGTATTGTATATACATATGTGTGTATATATGTACATAAAAAAGTGAATTTCTCATCACCAGAGAAAGATCTGTTTATTTGCAGTTATTTTCAGGGGTGAACAAGCCTATAAGCTTCAGTAGAAAATCATTAGCATACCCTATATTCTTCATGACCAAGGCTTACTCTTGTGACATCTTACCCTGCCTCTTCACATCAGCTGTAACTGAGAAAAGCAGAAAATGTACTGATATTTAATAGATTCTCTGAGACTGCAAAACTTGAAAGTCAGAGGAGGAGTTGATGGGTCTTGAGATTTTATTATTTCTTTTGGGATAAATAACTGAGAGAGGAAACTGAGGTGGTGTAGGCTGAGACAATGACGGAAGAAAGAACTTAAGAAGAAAGGGAAGGTGGGGCATTGGATGTTCCCGTGGAAAACTCTCCAAAGTCCCAGGAAACATCCAGTGGGGACTGCTCTACCCCACTTCCCAGGCCTAGGCATTGAGAACCATCCCTGTGCGGTGTGAGACACTGAAGTAGCTGGACCAGGATCACAATATGCAAATTCAGATGCTGACACACTAACTTCAGATCGCTTTGGACCAAGAGCCACTTAAACCTTTCCTGGAATCCAGTGAATAGTTGCTCCAGAGAAAGACAGGGAAATCTCCCTTCTTAACTAAATGTGGTAGTAGGAGCCTCCTTTTTGAAGACTATTAGATGGCGAGGACCATCTATATCCAAAAAGTAACTAGCTGGACAATAATGTCATCTATAGACACATGTTATTTGGGACAGGGAAAAAAAACTGCCACAGAGTTCCAATGGTAAGCTATTTGATTTTTAAAAATATATTTCTAGAACAGCATACCTTCCTTGGAGGTGCATATAGTATGATGTGGGGAGGCAGATGTATCTAGAATACTAGTACCTAGAATAATCCATTACCACATGGTAGGTATGATAATAAAGGTATACTACAAACGGTGGTAGAGTGTGTGACTTCCAAGCAGCATATTAAAACACGGAGCATTACCACTCTTGGAAGAGAAGTAGAAGGAGGGCATTCTGTGCAGAAGGAACAACAATGGGCCAAAGGCCAGAAAGTACAAAAGGTAAATTGGGCCCTTCCAATAGCATTATATGGCTGGAGCATAGGGTAGAAGATAATGAGGAAGAGAGGGAGAGCAGGGGGTATACAGGAGACAGATTGGGGTCATAATAAAGAGCTTTCTAAGTGGTTTGGCTCTTCCCCTGTAGACAAGACACAGAGAAAAAGCAGCCTGCCTTTCTGTGCTTTATTGCAGCCAGGTGCTGAGCAGCTTTCCTCTACCATACCTTTCTGCCATCATGTTCTTTCTTATCCTGGGCCCAGAGTGATGGGGCCCACCAACCACAGACTGAACCTCTGAAGCTAGACCAAATCTGGCAGCTCCCTGCACAGACTCCTCACATGCTATTTCTGGGGTAATATGTTGACTCTTTTCCACATACACAAACTCAACATTTTCAGCCTTGAGGAGTCCAGGCAAGATGGCCTTGGTGTAGGATTGCCAGCAAGTGGAGGCCTCATAGACTGTTATGCAGTGGGCCCCAGGTCCTGCAACTTGGCCTGTATCTTGAGGCAGCATGACTAGTCTCTGTGATGATGATCCTTTCAGTGCCCTATGAGTGGAGAAGCCTCCAAGGGAGGCCGAGGGTGGCAACCATGGGTCTCAGCAACTGCAACCCAACAGGCAGATCAGGTGCCCTGGTCAACCCCACTTGACCCTCTTACTCCCCACTTCTGAACCAACCCAGAGGAGCCAAGGCCACTCACAGTGTTCTGCTCTATGCATGGAGAGTATAGATGCACCCACCTTCTTTCCATTGTGTCTCTTAAGTCTATCTGGCATGCCTGTTTGGACTGACAGCCTTTTTGGGTGCAGAAATGACAACTCTTGCTTCTAGGTTTTTCTGTGTATGGAATGGCTCAGTGGTAGACAAAACTCCCAGGAATCCTCTTGTGGCCCCATTAGGAAAACAAACACCCTTGTTCTTGCACCTGAAGCCAGATGCCTGTGGCTTCAGCATGGTTCTAGTTGCCCTTACTCAAAACAGCATGCTTTTGGAGGTATTTCCAGCTCTGGCCTCCTGTTTATGGCTGCCATTTTGGCAGTTCTTGGGTCCATCAGTGTGGTAGATCTCTGTGAGCACTTTGTCCAGCCAGAGGTAATGAAAGCAGGAGGCCTGAGGGCAGCAGTCATCCCCACCATGTATCCTCTGTGCTATGCCTAGTAGTAGAGCTCAGGAGGGGCTGCATATATTGTCACAGTTTAGGTTCCTGTATTAAGAAAGTGGAAGACTATGTACACCAGGGTCTGTTTAAACCTAAATTTGATGAGGTATTGGAGAGTATTATAGGCAGAGGGGCCAGTGTGTGTGAACTCTTGTTGACTGTATTGGAAGTGTGCATGCGGGGCACTTTTACCTTTATTCTCAGGGCAATGTGAGGCAAGCTGTGTTGTGAACAGACAAGGCACCTGGTCTAGGCTTTTCAAAATTTCCAAAAGCTGTTCCAGGCAGATGAGGAAAAGGGAAGTTGAATTCTTGTGCAGTGTCACACAGCATCAATTCAGCACCGAGGCTCAGTTCATTCCATCATCTGGAATTTCCTGGATCACAGGTGGTTTAAGCCTTTGGCAGAATAGCAATATGCTAAGGACAGGCTGAAGGAGATGTTCCAGGAAGAGCTAATGAGATTGAGAATCTGGATCTCTCATATCTGAAGGTTTTTGTTTTTACTGTTGACCCACATTGACCCCTTGTCTCAAAGCCCATCTCATTTTGTACCCCATATGCTCTGAACCTCTATTAGTATGGAAAGTCAGACAGCAATCATTTTTTTAACTTCCATCTTGGAGGAGAGGAATTAACTCACTTTACAGTGAGTATCAGTAAAGTGATAATCAACTTGATAATCAACCTTTTAATTAGTAAATGTATACAAAAGCCTTTATATTTAATACTTTCTCTCACTGAAGGCAAGGATTTTTCAGGAGTCACATTAGGCAGGCACTGAAGGCACAGGAAGGTTTGACCCAGTGGTGCCTGAGTCATTCTATGATAAGCTTGTTGCACTCTGAGTATGACTGGGGTCTGCTGGAACTTGTCTGGTTTTCTCCCTGAACACCGTGGCCCCTGGTACCTTTTCTTGAATCTATGGGGCAACATGCAGAACCTCTTCTCAGATGCAATGTAGCTCTCTCTGCCCACTTCCCAGTGAAGGAAGTTCTTAAGAACACCGCCTTTATATTCTCTTTGCTTTGTATTATCATGGCTTACTATATCCTTAGGAGGGTTCCTTCTCTCCCTAAAATGCCCCACAGAGTGGAAAGAAATGAAAGAGACTAAAAGCAAACAAAAATATATATATATATACCACATTTTCTTTATCCATTCATCTGTGTAAGGGCACCTAGTTTGGTTATATAGCTTAGCTATTGTGAATTGAGCTGTTATAAATATTGATGTGGCTGTGTCACTGTAGTATGCTGATTTAAAATTCTTTGGGTATATAAGAAGTATATAAGTATACTAACAAGTGGGATAATGGGGTCAAATGGTGGTTCCATTCCAAGTTTTCTGAGGAATTTCCATATTGCTTTCTAGAGTGTTTGCACCAATTTGCAGTCCCACCAGCAATGTAAGAGTAAATCCTTCCCAACATTTATTGTTATTTGTATTCTTGAAAATTGGCATTCTGACTGGAGTGAGATGGAATCTCAGTGTAGTTTTATTTTTTTTTTAAATTAAATTAAATTTTTAGAAAATAGAATGCATTTTGACACATTGTACACAAATGGAGCACAACTTCTTATTCCTCTGGCTGTACATGGTGCAGTCTCACCAGTATTGTAATTATACATGCATATAGGGTAATAATGTCTGTGTCATTCTACTATCCTTCCCATCCTGACAGCACACGCCTTCCCCTCACTCCCCTCTGCACAATCCAAAGTTCATTCATTCTTCCGTATGGGCCTCCCACTATGGATCAGTATCCACTTATCAGAGTGGATAATGTTAAATGTTATTAACATTCATCCTTTCGTTTTTGGGGATTGGCTTACTTTGCTTAACATGATATTCTCTTGTTCCATCCATTTACCTGCAAATGTCATAATTTCATTTTTCTTTAAGGCTGAATAATATTCCATTGTGTATATGTACCACATTTTCTTTATCAGTTCATATGTTGAAGGACATCTAGGTTGGTTCCATAGTTTAGTTACTGTGAATTGAGATGCTATAAACATTGATGTGGTTGGATTACTACTATAGGTATGCTGATTTTAAGACCTTTGGATATAAACCAAGGAGTGAGATAACTGGGTCAAATGGTGGTTCTATTCCAAGTTTTCTGAGAAATCTCCGTACTGCTTTCCATAGGGGTTGCACCAATTTGCAGTTCCACCAGCAATGTGTAAGTATACCTTTCCCCCCACATCCTCTCCAACACTTATTATTGCTTGTATTTTGATAATTGCAATTCCGACTGGTGTGTGATGGAATCTCAGTGTAGTTTTAATTTGCATTTCTCTAATTGCTAGAGATCTTGAACATTGTTTCATATATTTGTTGACCAATCATATTTATTCTTCTCTGAATTGCCTGTTCTTTATTGATGGGTTATTTGTTTTGGGGGGTTAAGGTTTTTTTTTTAATTGTTTTTAGTTCTAGATGGACATGATACCTTTATTTATTTATTTATTTATTTATTTTTATGTGGTGCTGAGGATCGAACCCAGTGCCTCACACATGCTAGGCAAGAGCTGTACCACTGAGCCACAACCCTAGCCCTGGTGTTAAGTTTTTTGAGTTCTTTATATAGCCTGGAGATTGATACTCTCTGTATCTGAGATGCAGGTGGCAAAGGTTTTCTGCCATTCTGTAGGGTCTCTTTTCTCATTCTTGGTTGTTTCCTTTACTGTGAAGAAGCTTTTTTAATTTGATACCATACCATTTATTGATTCTTGATTTTTCTTATTGCACTTTAGGCAAAAACTCCATTTTGATGCTTATCATTCTCCTCTTACCTTAAGCCTTCTTAACAAGGAAATCTAAGAGCAATCATTGGCCTTTATCACACTATTTTTGTCTGTGTAGCACAAAATGAGAAAGATTCCTCTGGGGGAAGTCAACTGGAAAGTTCTACAGAGACTCAATAAACAACTTCCAAAGGTTTGATTTGCATTTTCATTTAAAACCCAATGCTTGGGGCTGGGGCTATAGCTCAGTTGGTAGAGTCCTTGCCTTGCATGCACAAGGCCCTGGGTTCAATCCCCAGCACCAAACAAACAAACAAACAAACAGAAAACATGTAGTGCTTAATTAAATTCCTCATTCCTTTGTTGAGTAGGCTTTTGAGGTTGTACCCCCCCACCCGGGTCATGGATGACTTTACAACTAGAATGTTGCCAAAGTAGTATGGACAAAGGGCTGTGTGATCTGAGGGGCACCAGGAAACCATAAAAAAAGTCAACCTTGCATTCAAAAAAGTCATCAAATCATTTAGTTTCACATTTTCCCAAGATTAGAAATTAATTAATTTGAAGAAAATTGATCTTTTAAAATGCAGAGTTCAGAGATCATTTAAGAGTTTTCACTCATGTCTACTTTAGTTTGAGTTAGTTCAACCACATTGTCTCCCACCACATATTTAGTTGAATCAGCATCAGAAAAAAAATATATACATTTTAACAATGGATCAGGAGAATGGAAGCCTGATTTTTTTATATTTATTTTTTATTTCTAGTTGGACCCAATACCTTTATTTTATTTTTTATTTTTTATGTGGTGCTGAGGCTCAAACCCAGGACCTCGTACATGCTAGGCACATGCTCTGCCACTGAGCTACAACCCCAGGCCCCTGGAAGCCTGATTTTTAAACATGAGAGATAAAAGAATTTTTTAGTGGTGATGAATGAAAGAATGTCCAACTAGAGACTAGCATTTGGGAGAGGATAAAATGGAGGTTGTGAGCATAAGTCTAAATTATGAAAAAAAACGAATGCAATTGTTTTCAGGGTTCACATCTGGATCTGAGTTGAGCAGTCCTTACCAGCCTTTGGCTTTATAAATAATTTTCAGGTATTGTCAGCAGAAAATAGAGGAAATCAGAATGTCTCAAATATTCACAAGAGCATCAGAGCTTTCCTTAAAGGTTAGATTACAAGGCTGCTACTAGATTTCCTTGCCTTTGACTTACTTTGATTTACTCACTCCACTGTTTCCACATGACTGTGCCTACCCTGGTTGCTCTGCTAAGCAACACTTGGCTTGCACAAGGGATCTGTTGCTATTTATCTTTTTCCTCCCCTACACTTTTGTTTGTTAGTTTTCCATGCTGGGGAATGAGGGATTTGCAGAGGAGAGATTTCCTATCTAGGGCCTTATCCCCTAAACTCCATTTAAATGCTCAAGTGTCCTAAAGTCCATTTCTTCTGAGTTAGGATATGGACAAAACAGCAGAGTGTTGAGTGGGAGTTACACATCAGTTTGTCATAAATAGTTTCACTATAGGTTTTGCTAGAGGCTGAGGAATGAGTAGGAGCCAGATGGTCTATTGACTACCACTGTAAAACCCTTGATTCTCTGCTTCTAAGAGAAATTGCTATGTGTCTTTTTTATGGCTACCATTATGGAGTTACATGTCCTGATTTCCAGTATGCTCCCAACTACAGAAGCTTCAGCAATGATTTTCTTGGGACAAAGCTTTGAAAAGACTAGCAGCACGCAGAACACCTTACCAGCAATCAAACCAACACAACCTTCCCTAGAACCAGATGCTATCAAGGATCAGAATGTGTCTGAGGAGGCTTGAGACAGGAGCTTTGAATACAGCTTTGAATCTTTCCCCTAGTTGCTTCTAATAAGCAAAACCTAGGAACAGATAGACATAGATTCCTAAGGAAAAAAAAATGATTCAATGTCATTGCATTGGTTTCTCATGAAACAGTTATCCCAAGAAATCTGCATGGGAGACTTCAGATCAAGCTAGCTGCCTCCAGAACTTACCTGGACTGTGATTTAAGCTAGCTGCCTACAGAACTTACCTGGACTGTGATTTACCTGGACTATTTTAGATACACAATAGCCAGACCGGAGGAGGAAGACGCCTGGCGCCAAGCCAGACCAGAAGAGGAAGACGCCCGGTGCCAAGCCAGACCGGAGGAGGAAGTCCAGCCCCGCCCCTAGTGCTAGCCTGGAGGAAGCCCATCAACCCTTAAAACCCATCAAAAGGGGTGTGGCTACCAGCACTCTTCTGTGGCTGATCCAGGTAGGTACCCGGTTTCCAACTCCCCCACACTTAGCTGCGATAACTCAAAATATTTCCCACAAGCTTTTGGGGGTTGTAGCTATCAATGCAAAACAACAACTGTACAGACACCTGGTTTCTACCTCAGAGACTAGAGTAGGGAAAATATAGGTGGAGGCGCATTTCCTTTCACACTGGCTATACCCACCACCCTGAATACAGAGGCTCAAGCTAAGAATAGACAACGCCACGTACTGGAAGCAAGGAAAACAGTGTTCTGAGAGACTTTTTTTCCCTCTCTTTCTTTCTCTCTTTTCTTCGCTCTTCCACAACTTCAGCGTATGTGAAACCAAGAACTGTGCATGAACAACTGAATTACCAAAGTAATATAATATAGAGGAATTGCATATACCCCACCTTCCCCTCATTTTTTTCTTTATTTCTGTCTTACTTTCCTTTTCCTTCTCTTATTTCTCTTTTCTTCCTTGTTATTTTTTTCCTTTTTTTTCATTTGTCTATCCCACTTTCAATCTCCTAAACTTTGCTATATATACATAGGGTAACTATCTAAATTCAGACAGGAGGTTGAGTCTATACATTCTTCCATAAATTACCAGTCTATTGGTTAGAGTTCCCCAAAGGTGCTAAGTTAGTTTAACCTCATACCGTCACTCCTTTCCCTCTAAGTATAACATCCTTCGTCTGAAATTAAGGTTTCTATGTCACCAGATATGGTACACCTTTTATGAAACTAATGAATATATTCTTAAGTAATAATTAAAACCAATATCTATACTCTTAGAATCTAACTATAAATGTATTAATAATGAAAACTTGTGCTTAGATAATGTACTGTTGATATTGGGAACTGTTAACATTGTCTTTCTCCGCAAAAGAGGGATTTTGGAGCTATACAAGAACAATACAAATATATAAGGGGAAAAACATTAGCACAAAAGTTTCACAAAGCTAGAAAGAATCATGAGAAGTATGAAAAGACAAGGAAAGAAAGGACCACAAACAATACAGGTCAATTTAACATTAGATGAGGTAATATCTGCAGCTGATAGAATGTCAGACAAAGAGTTCAGGATATACATGCTTCAGATGATCTGGAGTCTCAAGGAAGACATTATACAGCAAATTCAGACAATGAAAAATCACTTTGACAATGAATTACATAAACAAATCCAAGAAGCAAAAGATCAACTCTATCGGGAGATAGAGGATATAAAAAAACAAACAAACAGAAATCCTGGAAATGCAGGAAACAATAAACCAAATTAAAAAAATCAAATGAGAGTATTACCAGCAGAATAGAACACTTAGAAGATAGAACTTCAGACAACGAAGACAAAGTTTTTCAACTTGAAAAAAACATAGACAGCTCAGCGAGAATGTTAAGAAATCATGAGTAGAACATCCAAGAATTATGGGATAACATCAAGAAACCAAACCTAAGAGTTATTGGGATACAAGAGGGTATAGAGGTCCAAACCAAGGGAATGAGCAATCTATTCAATGAAATAATCCTAGAAAACTTCCCAGACTTAAAGAATGAAAAAGAAATCCAAATACTAGAAGCCTACAGGACACTGAATGTACAAAATCATAAGAGATCCTCACCAAGACACATAATAGTGAAGATGCCCAACATACAGAATAAGGAGAGAATCTTAAAAGCCACAAGAGAGAGGAAGCAGATTACATTTAGGGGTAAACCAATCAGGATAACTGCTGATCTTTCAACACAGACTCTGAAAGCTAGAAGATCCTGGAACAACATATTTCAAATGCTGAAAGAAAAAGGGTTCCAACCAAGAATCATGTATCCAGTGAAATTAAGCTTCAGGATTGAAGATGAAATAAAAATCTTCCATGACAAACAAAAGTTAAAAGAATTTGCAGCTAGAAAACCAGCTCTTCAAAACATCCTTGGCAAAACATTACAGGAAGAGGAAATGAAAAATAACAATGAAAACCAACAGCAGGAGGTAGTACAGTAAAGGAAAAACTAAGCATAGAGGAAAAACAAATCATGTTAAGTAACAAACATAACCAAATATGGCTGGAAATACAAACCATATCTCAACAGTAACCCTAAATGTTAATGGCTTAAATGCACCAATCAAAAGACATAGGCGAGTAGAATGGATTAAAAAAAAGATCCAACAATATGCTGCCTAAAGGAGACTCATCTGATAGGAAAAGACATACACAGACTGAAGGTGAAAGGTTGGGAAAAATCATATCACTCATACGGACCCCGGAAGCAAGCAGGGGTGTCCATACTTGTATCAAATAAAATAGACTTCAAGCCAAAGTTAATCAAAAGGGATAAACAAGGACACTACATACTGCTCAAGGGAACATACACCAACAAGACATGACGATCATTAATATATATGCCACAAACAATGGTGCAGCTATGTTCATCAAACAAACTCTTCTCAAGTTCAAGAGTCTAATAGACCACAACACAATAATCATGGGAGATTTTAACACACCTCTCTCACCACTGGACAGATCTTCCAAACAAAAGTTGAATAAGGAAACTATAGAACTCAATAACACAATTAATAACCTAGACTTAATTGACATATACAGAATATACCACCCAACATCAAGCAGTTACACTTTCTTCTCAGCAGCACATGGATCTTTCTCAAAAATAGACCATATATTCTGTCACAGGGCAAATCTTAGCAATTACAAAGGAGTTGAGATACTACCATGCATTTTATCTGATCATAATGGAATGAAATTGGAAATCAATAATAAAATGAGAAAGGAAAAAATCCTACATCACATGGAGATTAAACAATATGCTACTGAATGAACAAAGGGTTACAGAAGACATCAAAGAGGAAATTAAAAAATTCTTAGAGGTAAACAAAAACTCAGACACAACGTATCAAAATCTCTGGGACACTATGAAAGCAGTATTAAGAGGAAAATTCATTTCATGGAGTTCATTCCTTAAAAGAAGGAAAAGCCAACAAATAAATGACCTCACACTACACCTCGAAGCCTTAGAAAAGGAAGAACAAATCAGCAGCAAATATAGTAGAAGGCAAGAAATAATTGAAATTGGAGCTGAAATCAATGAAATCGAATCAAAAGAAACAATCAAAAAAATTGACAAAACTAAAAGTTGGTTCTTTGACAAAATAAATAAGATTGATAGACCACTAGCCACGCTAACAAAGAGAAGAAGAGAGAGAATCCAAATTACTAGCTTATGGGATGAAAAAGGCAACATCACAACAGACAATTCAGAAATACAGAAGATAATTAGAAATTATTTTGAAACCCTATACTCTAATAAAATAGAAGATAGTGAAGGCATCGATAAATTCCTTAAGACATATGAACTACCCAGATTGAGTCAGGAAGATATAAACAACCTAAACAGACCAATATCAAGTGAGGTAATAGAAGAAGCCATCAAAAGACTACCAACCAAGAGAAGCCCAGGACCGGATGGATATACAGCAGAGTTTTACAAGAACTTTAAAGAAGAACTAATACCAATACTCCACAATCTATTTCAGGAGATAGAAAAAGAGGGAGAACTTCCAAATTTATTCTATGAGGCCAATATCACCCTGATCCCCAAACCAGATAAAGACACCTCAAAGAAAGAAAACTACAGACCAATATCCCTAATGAATTTAGATGCAAAAATCCTCAATAAAATTCTGGCAAATTGTATACAAAAACATATCAAAAAGATCGTGCACCATGATCAAGTAGGATTCATCCCTGGGATGCAAGGCTGGTTCAATATACGGAAATCAATAAACATTATTCACCACATCAATAGACTTAAAGATAAGAACCATATGATCATCTCGATAGATGCAGAAAAAGCATTCGACAAAGTACAGCATCCCTTTATGTTCAAAACATTAGAAAAACTAGGGATAACAGGAACTTACCTCAACATTATAAAAGCTATATATGCTAAGCCTCAGGCTAGCATCATTCTAAATGGAGAAAAACTGAAGGCATTCCCTCTAAAATCTGGAACAAGACAGGGATGCTCTCTCTCACCACTTCTATTCAATATAGTTCTTGAAATACTGGCCAGAGCAATTAGACAGACAAAAGAAATTAAAGGCATTAAGATAGGAAAAGAAGAACTTAAATTATCACTATTTATGGATGATATGATCCTATACCTAGAAGACACAAAAGGGTCTACAAAGAAACTACTAGAGCTAATAAATGAATTCAGCAAAGTGGCAGGATATAAAATCAACACGCATAAATCAAAGGCATTCCTGTATATCAGTGACAAATCTTCTGAACTGGAAATGAGGAAAACCACCCCATTCACAATATCCTCAAAAAAATAAAATACTTGGGAATCAACCTAACAAAAGAGGTGAAAGATTTATACAATGAAAACTACAGAACCCTAAAGAGAGAAATAGAAGAAGATCTTAGAAGATGGAAAAATATACCCTGTTCATGGATAGGCATAACTAACATCATCAAAATGGCAATATTACCAAAAGTTCTCTATAGGTTCAATGCAATGCCAATCAAAATCCCAATGGAATTTCTTATAGAAATAGATAAAGCAATCATGAAATTCATATGGAAAAATAAAAGACCCAGAATAGCAAAAACAATGCTAAGCAGGAAGTGTGAATCAGGTGGTATAGCGATACCAGACTTCAAACTATACTACAGAGCAATAGTAACAAAAACAGCATGGTACTGGTACCAAAACAGGCGGGTGGACCAATGGTATAGAATAGAGGACACAGAAACCAATCCACAAAATTTCAACTATCTTATATTCGATAAAGGGGCTAAAAGCATGCAATGGAGGAAGGATAGCATCTTCAACAAATGGTACTGGGAAAACTGGAAATCCATATGCAACAAAATGAAACTGAATCCCCTTCTCTCACCATGCAAAAAAGTTAACTCAAAATGGACCAAGGATCTTGATATCAAATCAGAGACGATGCGTCAGATAGAAGAAAAGGTTAGCTTCGATCTACATATTGTTGGGTCGGGCTCCAAATTCCTTAATAGGAAACCCATAGCACAAGAGTTAATAACAAGAATCAACAAATGGGACTTACTCAAACTAAAAATTTTTTCTCAGCAAGAGAAACAATAAGAGAGGTAAATAGGGAGCCCACATCATGGGAACAAATTTTTATACCTCACACAACAGATAGAGCCCTAATATCCAGAGTATACAAAGAACTCAAAAAATTAAACAATAAGAAATCAAATAACCCAATCAACAAATGGGCCAAGGACCTGAACAGACACTTCTCAGAGGAGGACATACAATCAATCAACAAGTACATGAAAAAATGCTCACCATCTCTAGCAGTCAGAGAAATGCAAATCAAAACCACCCTAAGATACCATCTCACTCCAGTAAGATTGGCAGCCATTATGAAGTCAAACAACAACAAGTGCTGGCGAGGATGTGGGGAAAAGGGTACACTTGTACATTGTTGGTGGGACTGCAAATTGGTGCGGCCAATTTGGAAAGCAGTATGGAGATTCCTGGGAAAGCTGGGAATGGAACCACCATTTGACCCAGCTATTGCCCTTCTCAGACTATTCCCTGAAGACTTTAAAAGAGCATACTACAGGGATACTGCCACATCGATGTTCATAGCAGCACAATTCACAATAGCTAGACTGTGGAACCAACCCAGATGGCCTTCAATAGATGAATGGATAAAAAAAAGGGGCATTTATACACCATGGAGTACTACACAGCACTAAAAAAATGACAAAATCATGGAATTTGCAGGGAAATGGATGGCACTAGAGCAGATTATGCTAAGTGAAGCTAGCCAATCCCTAAAAAACAAATGCCAAATGTCTTCTTTGATATAAGGAGAGCAACTAAGAACAGAGCAGGGAGGAAGAGCAGGAAGAAAAGATTAACATTAAACAGAGACATGAGGTGGGAGGGAAAGGGAGAGAAAAGGGAAATTGCATGGAAATGGAAGGAGACCCTCATTGTTATACAAAATTACATATAAGAGGTTGTGAGGGGAATGGGGAAAAAAAAACAAGGAGAGAAATGAATTACAGTAGATGGGGTAGAGAGAGAAGATGAGAAGGGAGGGAAGGGGGGATAGTAGAGGATAGGAAAGGCAGCAGAATACAACAGTTACTAATATGGCATTATGTAAAAATGTGGAAGTGTAACCGATGTGATTATCCCTACTTAGCAAATAAGAAGACTGAGTAACAGGCAAGTAACTTGTCTAAGGTAAAATGTAGTAGCAGAGCTAGGAATTTAAGATGGGTCTGGCTTTAGAAACTATACTCCTTAACACTATGCCATGCATCCTATTATGGCACCAACCACACAGTAGGCCTTGAGAAATAGAAAATGTGCTGGGCTCTGTGGTATATGTCTGTAATCCCAGCGTCTTGGGAGGCTGAAGCAGAAGGATTTCAAGTTCAAGGCCAGCTTCAGCAATTTAGCAAGACCCTAAGCAACTTAGTGAGACCCTGTCTCAAAATAAAAAATAAAAAAAGACTGATACAAAAAAATGAAAAAGTAAAGAAAGAAATAGAAAATGTGACTGTGAAAAAAAATTGATTTTAGAACAAAAATAAACCAGTGTTTCTAAAGCTCCTCAGAATTATTACACCAAAAATCTGATTCCATTCATTAATTCTATCAAATAATCACATATTTGTGTTATATTTTCAACTTTAAGAAGAATTTTCTCATGTGGCTTTCATAATATTTCCCTGAGATAGAATGACTATTATCGTTCTCAGTTGTGCAATACATCAGATGAGTCCAAAGAGGTTAAATGACTTGCCCAGCATTTCATGTTCATAGCTATGAGAGAAATACTCTCCAAATTAATCAACAATTTAAAACAATCCTTATCAAAATTCTAGCTTGTAGAAGCTGATCATAATATTCAGATGGAAATGCAAAAAAAGTAGAATAGTAAGTATAGACTTGAAAAGTAACAATATTGGAAGATTCACACCTCTCAATTTGAGCTGGGCCTTGATAAGGCCAATGAACAGTGTAGACACAGGAAGTAAAACACAGAAAATGCTTGTGAAGCATCAAGTAGCCTAGCAAAGCATGCAGGACTAGGATGGATATAAAGAAGAGTGATTTGAGAAAGTATGTGTTAGTAAAATGGAATTGGGTCATGGAAGACCTTGATCAACAACATAAAGTATAGAGCTAGGGCTATAGCTCAGTGACAGAGCGCTTGCCTAGCATGTGTGAGGGGCTGGGTTTGATCCTCAGCACCACATAAAAATAAACAAATAAAATAAAGGCATTCTGTCCATCTACAACTACAAAAAATTTCAAAAAAATTAACAATATAAAGTATTGGACTATACTGGGATGTGATGTGGGACAAAAAGACTATGGCTTTTGGAAGAAAATAGACCTGAATTCAAATCCTGGCTAAGTGGCTGAACAGGCCAGTGACCTCTAATAAGTTATTTTTCCTAAATTCCAAAATGAGAATAAGGATATCTATCTCAATTTGGTTGTAGTGAAAATTAAATGGGATAATAATAGCCATTGGGTATTGAGAGAACTTGGTAAATTTTGGGAAAGAAGAGAGAAGATGATTAAATTTATGCATTAGACAGATACATTCATTGATTAAGGGAAAAAGAAGCTAGGTAATGAAATCGCTTAAGGCTGCTGTTCTAGTTCAAGTGAGAGGTTGTATATACTGATTCCCACAGTATAGCTATAAATGTATGCTTTATACTGATGAAAGTCCAAACAAGAATGCTAAAAGACTAAGACCTTAAGGAAATTGAATCAACAAGATGTTTGACAGATAAATGGCATGGAGCAAGGAAAGAACACATCAGAAAAGATCCTGTGCTTTTGAACTTAACTGAACCTGAATTAAAAAAAAAAAAAAATATATATATATATATATATATATATATATATATATTAGTTTTAGGTGGACACAATATCTTTATTTTATATTTATGTGGTGCTGAGGATCAAATGGAGTGCCTCACCCATGCTAGGTGAGTGCTGTATCTCTGAGCCACAACCCCAGCCCCCACCCCAAATTTTATTTTTATTTACAAGAGTTCAGAAAGTAAGGAAGCTGAGTATGTTTGGAATAAGGGTAGATGAGCTAGACTTTGGGAATTCTGTGAGAAAATATTAATTTGGTGAAGGTGAAGGAGAATAGGATATTTGGAAGTTGGAATGGGGGACAGGAAATACTAAGGGAGCTGTCAACTAATACTCAAAATTCCAATTAATTATTATAACTCAGCTACATTGGAGTAATAATAGGCTTTTCTATAGTCTGGTTGAGAACCTGGGAATTAATGCATAACACTAAATCTATGGGAAAAAATGTGCTCTGAGTTCCAAAACATTAAATATTTGGAACATATCTCATTTAACACTGTGTTAAAATCATTGTTGTAATTTCTCTTATTCCCCCAGATTTATCCATTCCAGAAAGCTAGACGATATATAAAATACATAGATAATACCTGTTCTCTATATGGAGGCTCCAATAGCAGTTTAATCAGACACTGGGCTGTTGGTCTATATGCTCTAAGGGCCCTGGCTATCCACAACTCTTGAAGGCATCATGCCAATGTACTTTGTTTGTAACAGGTGTTTATTTCCTCAGTCATGTCCCCCAGGCTCCCATCTATAGGAGACCTGTGGGTTACTAATTACGTCTACTATTCTGGGCCTCTACCTACTGCCTTATCCTAGGAAAAATTAGTTAATGGAGGGATGCTTTGATTTAGTTGTCATTCTCCAGCTTTGGGAACATGCTGGGCACAGACATTTATTACTTTTTAGGACCCATCCATATCCCAGTGTACAACATGTTCTTTTTAAAATATTTTTTAGTTGTAGGTTGACACAATACTTGTATTTTATTTTTATGTGGTGCTGAGGATTGAATCCAATGTCCCACATGTGCTAGGCAAGCGCTCTACCACTAAGCCATAACCTCAGCCCACAGAATGTCTTTGTAATGCCCTATTACTACCTTCAGTTTCCCATAGTTCTGCCTTGTGAATTAGCCAACTTGCAAGTATCTCTGTTCTGTCCATGCCCTTATTCCTGGACATTAGTTTTTGGTGCCATCTGAGAAGCTAGATGACAATTAACTGGTGATGCAGATTGCAATAAGGTTGAAAGACAAGGCAGCATTGGGCCAACATGACTGGACAAGCAGCCTTACCTTTTATAGAGTAGCTATTCTCCTACAGATACTTTTATCTAGTTTCCTACTTTCTTTTGCTAGTACTTCCTTCCAAAACACATTCCAAAGGAGGCAAAATAGCATCAGATTTGGTTAAATATAAGGGTGAAAATTTTAAGGACAACAGTCAAAACCACACTAAGATTAAAGTGATATTGTATCAGACACCAATTGCCCAAGGATAATTGATATTCTTTGAGATTCCTATGCTTTCAACACAGTCAATAAGAAAGGTAAGGACCAGACCACTGCCCAGCTCCAGGAAGAATTCATTACTCCTTTCTCTGTCAACCTTAAGTAATTTATAGCATTGAATTCTGGTTATTCTGTAATTACATATTCTAGGATGAATCTCCTCTACTAGATTCTGTTTTTGATACTTCATTCAATAACTCTTCTTTGAATTACAAGTATCAAGCACAGTCACAGGCGCAAAAAGCCTACTAAGTTCAATAATACAATTACCATATGTACCTATATTCTACTAAACATTGGGATATAAATTAGACATGATTCATGTCCTTAAGATGCTTATGATTTAATGACAGAGGTAGAAAAAACCCCGTATTTTGATATAATATGTTAGAAACACATGAGGGACCATGGGTACATGTTGGAGGTACACTTAGCCCAACCTGTGATTCAAGGACCACTGCCTGATAGAAATGGTACATCATCCAAATGTTAAAGGAATGCTTAGACTTCAGAAGGTGAAAAAATATGGGAGAAGCTAAGTAGAGGGAACAAAATAATCAAAAGTATCAAGGTATTAATCACCATGGAGTGTGCATGTAACTAGAAGTCATCTGAATTTTTCAAGTACTGTATACAGTTCCAAACATGAAGGCAAAAGATAGGGCTTAGGATTGCTAAGGAATTAAAGCTTTATCCTATAGTTAAGAATGAGCTGTTTAAAAATTGAAAGCTGTGGATTATTCATTTGTTAATTAGATTCTACATATGAGTTTGGTAGAAAATTATCTAGAGTTTTGGTCTGAAAGACTTTATTGATCAAAGATTTGGGTGTTAGAAAATTATATAAATGTATATGCATATTTTATATTATTTGTATGTGATTATATATAACTATATAGATACTTTTTAAAAATATATTTTAGTTGTTAATGGACCTTTATTTTGTTTATTTTTGTGTAATTCTGAGGATGGAACTCAGTGCCTCACACATGCTAGGCAGGTGGTCTACCACTGAACCACAACCCCAGCCTGCTATAGCTACTTTTAAAAGATCAGAAATATGGGCAAAGATTTATATATTAGGACATTCATATAGCATTATCTACAAATGGTGATAAACTAGAAACCATTTAAATCCCTAGTGGTAGGGGAATGATTAAATGAACTAAGGTACATCCCTAAGATACAAAGTTACACTGCCATATTAAAAAGTCATATTTGGAAGTGTGGCTCATGTTGTGGAAAATGTCCATGAAACACACAACAAGACTCAAAACTACAAATATAGTAATCACAATTTGAGGAAACACACACCCACACAACACACACACACAAAGGAAATCATAACCCTTGGGCTTAGGTTATAGAATACTTATTGTTCTTCCTTATTCTCTTCTACATATTTATAGTTTTCTACTGTGGATGTGTATTATATACATTCTATAAAAAAGATCATTAAATATAATTTGAGGGCTGGGGTTATATCTCAGTGGTAGAGTGCTTGACTAGCACATGTGAAGCACTGGGTTCCATCCTCAGCACCACAGAAAAATAAATAAACAAAATAAAGATATTGTGTCCATCTATAACTAAATTTTTTTAAAAAAATATTTATTTTATAGTTGGACACAATACCTTTATTTCACTCATTTATTTTTTTATGTAGTACTGAAGTTGGAACCCAGGGTCCCGTGCATGTGAGATGAGTGCTCTACCACTGAGCCACAACCCCAGCCCTACAATTAAAAAAAGTTTAAACATAATTTTAAATGGTATAAATAGTAGAAATGGGAAAAAACTACTTTAACATTCACCATTTATCATCTTTCTGACTTTTCTTTCTTTTCTCTTATTGTTCACACTCAATTAATCCATGGGAGACAGGGATCTTTTGCAGAAGCTTTTAGAAAGATTAACAGCATCAATTAAAAGGTGGGCAAATGAAGCCTGTGAAGGACATTTAAAAGAAAGGACCATGGGGAAAAAATACAACAGAGATGGAATATGACCAGTTAGTAATAGGAAAATTTCCAATGGGAAGACTTGTCTCTCACTGCAGACTAAGGAATAGATTAAATTGCAGCTGAAGGGATTTAGCATTGAACTATAGAAAACTCTATTGATAGTAAAGATTGTTAAACCATAACATGGTTCACTAAGAAATTATTATTATTATTTTTTTAATATTTATTTTTCAGTATTTGGCGGACACAGCATCTTTGTCTGTATGTGGTGCTGAGGATCGAACCCGGGCCGCACGCATGCCAGGCGAGCGCGCTACCACTTGAGCCACATCCCCAGCCCACTAAGAAATTATTGCTCAACAATGCAGGGTGCTTTTAAGGATAGTATTCATCTACATGTGAAGGAATAGACCAAATGACTTCACATGATACTTTTCAGCCACAAAATCCTGTGATTTCTTGTTTTAGCAGGAAAAAAAGAATGATGATTTTAGAGGGAGAATAGGCACTTAGAAGTGAATGAGAGCTGGTAGGCATTTGTATTTTTCATCCCTATATTCTGCTGTGTCCATCGGTAAGGGATTTGGATATAATCAGGGCATAATCAAGCATTATCTATTATCAGCACATGATGTCAAATGGAGATGTTTGTCCACAGTACAATGAATAAAACTCCAAAGCTGTTTTTCACATTAGGTCTTTACTAGCTTTTAAAATCTACCATCCCCAAGGAATTCTAAGTGACAGGATCCTGCAAACAATGAGTCTTAAAACTGGAGCTCTGGGAGACTGGCTCAAACCCAGAGACCCATTTAGCTGATGCTATGTTCTGAAATCACCCTGCAGATCTTCTAAGTGCCAAATCTCATGCCAACTTGACTCTGCACAGTTAACAGGAATCCAAGAAGCTCATTGCAGTACCATGAGTTATTGCTGTTGTTCGGCTAGGGAATTGTTAACTGTGAGTTACACATCTCAGTGTCCCAGACAAAAACACTGAGCTCAAAGGGAGTGCTGATCTTTGAGCAGGGAAAAAAGGTCAGGGACCTCAAAAGTGTTTGAGGGTAAATAGCCTCCTTGGCATAACTTCAGAGACAATAAGAATGTTCCCCTAACTTCTGAAGGATTTCAGATTTAGATTAATGGGCGATTTTAATATGGAAAAGCACATTTTAAAATTCTACAATCAGAGCTAAAGCTTGCTATGCAAACACTCCTAGGAGGAGGGCGATGGCATAATTCATCCGTACTGAGGTGCATGAGTTTGCAGACAGAAGGCTCTAATGGGGAGATTCCTGAAGTAGATGGTACACTCTCTCTTCAGAGATGGTGGTTCAACACAGAAACAGGGAGAGGCATTCAGATGGCAGGGTGGACCTACTGTCTATCCAACCTTAGCCCAAGCATAACATTGTTGGAATCCAAGTGAACATGCTATTATGAATGAATGCTCCTGTATGAGCATACATGGGTTCAGCCTCATTATATTTAAATATTGTGAAGAAATATTAACACTTGCTGAGCGACTAAGTATGCAAGGCATTGTATACCTGTTATCTCACTCCATCCTTACAAAGGAGTCATTTTCCCATTTTCAGAAAATAGAGGCTGAGACAGATTAAATTTTTTGCTCAAGATTTTATAACATTATGGAATCTAGAAATAAAACCCATTTGTGGATGGAGGTTGGCCCGCATTTCCCACATAGATTTACAACCTCTCCAAATAATAGGAATAGTCATTGAGTTTGTGTGCATATCAAATTTGTTAATTTGTTAAGTACAATCATTTCAGAATAGCTCATACTTTTGTGACTTCTTCTGTCCTTTATATATTCTTTATTTTCCAAGAGGCTTTGTGAAATGGAATTGGGCTGAGTCTCCCTGGAGCTCTGAGACGTCCTGCCTCTATTGCTTCAGAGTAGCCACCAGTAGGCCAATAAATGAGGCCTCTTGAAGGCACATCTAGTTTACTTATTTAAGCCCCTTCAACAGCTTCCACTTTTATCCACTTAAAGATCAACTTCCTTAATATTATCTTTACTAATCTGACCTTACCTGAACTGCATTATGGCCTCTCCTGTGACCTTACTTCAAACACTCCTTGAGAGTCCTATAGAATTTCTGGTTGGTTGTTCTCCAAATGTGTCAGGCTCATTGATAACTTCATTATCTAACAATTTTGGCCCCTCTGCCTGGAATCTCTCTTCCTATTTTTTCCACCTAGATAACTGCCACTAGATTAGTTGTTTAAGACACTAGGAATAAGGATGTTGAATTTAGTTCAAAGGCAGCAATACAAGATTTAACTACATATAGTCAAAACTGTTCTTGAAAATTTATTAAGCCTTGGGGCTGGGGATGTGGCTCAAGTGGTAGCGCGCTCGCCTGGCATGCGTGCAGCCCGGGTTCGATCCTCAGCACCACATACAAACAAAGATGTTGTGTCCGCCGAGAACTAAAAAATAAATATTAAAAATTCTCTCTCTCTCTCTCTCTCTCTCTCTCTCTCTCTCCTCTCACTCTCTCTTTAAAAAAAAAGAAAATTTATTAAGCCAGCCCCAAACACATGATACATTGTTTATCTATACAATATTGTATATAAATATGTATGTGAAAAATATGCATCATTAAACACTAGAATCACTTTCAGAGTACTGCAGTGAGATGTAAAAACTGTGTAAGTAGGAACTGAGATCCCATGAGGGAATCACAAATATTTTTCTACCTTCTCATGCTCATGTAACTAGGATTCAGTCTCATTGGTAGCCTGAATCATTAACATTATTATTTTTTTCTCTCTTTTCAATGCAGATGCACCCCTGTAATGCTACCTCACCATAGCCAAAAACATCTTTGAAACTTCCTGCTTTCCTCAGGCAGTCTCAGTCTCATGGAATTCTATTCATATCTATACTACAGCACCTATCAATTCTTGTGATAATTATTTAAATGACTGTTTTCAGAATAGACTATGAGCTGCTCCAGTGGATGACCCATATCATATTCATTACTCTACCCATAGCACCTAGAACTGTTCTTTGCAAAGAGAGGGCAAGAGCATCTGAAAGCAAATTCCATGGATCAGCATCAAAGTTACTTAGGACACCACTTAAAAAGTAAATTCATGTGGGAGAAATAAGAATTATAATTTATTTTATGTAGAGATTTATTTATTTATTTATTTATTTATTATTTGTGCATTAAAATTTTACATAATAGTGGGGATCATTATGCCATATTTGTACATGCTCATAAATTGATTAATCTTATTCTCCTCTACTTTCCACGTCCCACCTTTCTTTTTTTCCCCTGATCTTCATGCTCTACTTTATTAAGCCCTTTTCTATTTTTATTTAATTAATTTTTTTGGGGGGTGGATATCAGGGATTGAACTCAGGGGCACTGGACCACTGAGCCACATCCCCAGCCCGATTTTGTATTTTATTTAGAGATAAGGTTTCACTGAGTTGCTTAGCACCTTGCCTTTACTGAGGCTGGCTTTGAACTCGTGATCTTCCTGCCTTAGCTTCCTTAGCTGCTGGGATTACAGGTGTGCACCACTGTGCCCAGCATCTATTTTTATTATTATTATTATTTTAACTAGTTAATTTCAGTTATATATCATACACACACACACACACACACACACACACACATATATATATATATATATATATATATATATACACACACATAAATTCTGTATTTGTTGTGTTATTATTTGTACATGGATATAGCATAGGTTGGTAGATTTCACCCCCCAGTATGTCCTGATGCTTTCCCCTCCTCCCTCCCTCTCATTCACTTTCCTCTATTCTATTGGTATTGCTTCTATATAATTTAGTTTTTAAATATTTGGATTCAGCATTTATTGGATTAGATCCAAGAACCCCCATTTTCATGTACTTCCCAGGTGATATTTTTGCAAATGAAATATTGTGGCTTCTTCTAATGTTTTCTCTATCCACTCCCTGTGCCCATAGACCTGTTGAGGTAGTATGAAATATAGAGAAGTCTCAGAACTGAGATGCAGGGAAGTAGTGTAGGCACTGGTATGGGACATCTGGAAAAAGTTTGAAAAGATGGCTTCAATTTTACATGGAATCTTTGTATTTGGGTCTCTGCACTTGTGTTGAGGTTGCTAAAAGGTCAGTGAAGTGGAAGTAGTGAACATTGTGATTGACTCCCCAGGACTCATTCCATCCCTCTCCCATTGAATTACAGCAATGCAAGTTGGGGAATTGGTTTCACCTTAAGGGATGAGCCTGATTGGTCTGAGGATAAATCCATCTCTTTTGCCAGCTATGGCTCAGATACCCCAAATCCCTGAAATTCAAGGAAAGGCTTATTGAAATTTATTGGAAAACTATCCTTGCACTTAGGCTCTTCCTCTGGTTGTGAGAAAGAAGGCATGTGGTTTGGATTGCTGTTGAGAACTTATGACCATAAGAATCTAGCCTTAGATGACAGCTAATGTTCTGGATACAGAGTATAGTGTTGAAAACTTATATTGAGTTCATTGATATTATTGTGCAATCATCACCACCATCCATCTCTAGAAGTTTTTCATCTTCCTCAACTGAAACTCTGTACCTATTACATTATAATTCCTCCACTTTCCCATCCTTTAGTCCCTAGCAACCACCATTTTACTTTCTGTCTCTATGAATTTGATTACATTAGTTACCTCACATAAAAGGAATAATACAGAATTTTTCCTTTTGTGACTGGCTTATTTCACTTAGCATACTGTCTTCAAGGCCCATTCATGTTGTAGCATGTGTCAAAGTTTCCTTCCTTTTCAAGGCCGAATAATATTTTATCTTATGGGTACACAACAGTTTTTTATTCCTGTTTTGTTTTGTTTGTTTTTGCGATAACAGGATCTCTTCATCTTTTGATGGGTACTTGGGTTGCATCTACCTTTTGGTTATTGTGGATAATGTTGCTGTGTACATGTATACAAATATCTGTTCAAAGGGTGGGGATATAGATTAGTGGTAAAGAGCTTGACCAGCATGGAAGGACTCAATCCTTAGTACCACACACATAAAATACACTCATGTTCCTGCTTGCAATTCTTTTCAGTATATACCCACAAGTGGGATTGCTTGATCATATGGTAATTCTATTTCTAATTTTTAAAAGAATTTATAATACCATTTACCATTTTTTACTATTTTACATTTTCATCAACATTGCACAATGATTCTGAATTCTCCACCTCTTTATCAACTCTTATTTTCTTTTTAATAATGGAAATCATGATGGGTATAAGGTGGTTATTGCATTGTGGTTTTGATTTGCATTTCCCTAATAACTAGTGATATTAAGCACATTTTCATGTGCTTATTGGCCATTTGTATATTTTCTTTGGAGAAATCTTTGTTCAAGTCCTTTGCCTATTTTTTTCATTTTTTATTGGTTCAAATTATCTATATATGACATTAGGATATATTTTGACATAATTATAAATACATGGAATATAATTTGCTCCAGTTCAATCTCCAGTACTTACCCTAACCCTCCCTTTCCTCCCTCCCCCTGTTCCCTTTCTTGTACTGATCTTTCTGCTAGTTATTTACATTTTTTAAAAAATTAGCGTCTTGACTTTGTCCATTTTAAAATCAGGATGTATGGTTCTGTTTGTGTTGAGGTATAATTGAATGACTTTTTGTTTTATATATATTTTTATATATATATAGTTGAGGATGAACTTTGATTTTTATTTATTTATGTGTGGTGTTGAGGATCGAACCCAGTGCCTCACACATGCACATGCTAGGCAAGCACTCTACCACTAAGGTACAGCCCCAGCCCTGATGATATTTTTAAATTATTGAATTAAGGAACCCTAACCTTGGCCTCTCAGGTGTGTAAACCAATGAACTGCCTATGAAAGAATAATAGCCTGCCAATGATTCCATGTTCTGAGTCCTGAAATCTGTGAATGTATTCTCTTATATGGCAAAGGGAACTCTGTAGATGTGATAAAGGGTCCTAAGACGGGAAAGAGAATCCAGGAAGGCCCATTTTAATCACAATGCTCTTTAAACAGGGAAGAAGCAGGGCCATAATTAGAGAAATAGATATAATAATAGAAGCAGAGATATTCAAGTGATGCAGAACCATGAGCCAAGGATTGTGGGTAGCTTCAAGAAGCTTCAAAGGGCAAGGAATTAGATTTCTTCCCGAGCCTTCAGAAGAAATAATACAACTCTTGAGTCACTTTGATTTTAGTACTTAAAGACCTAATTCAGACTTATAATCACTATACTGTTAAGATAATAAATGTGTTGTCATAAGTCTCTAAGTTTATGTTAATTTGTTATAGCAGCAATGTAAACAAATATAAGCCCTTTTGAGTTGAGTTTTCTGTTATTTATAGCCAAGAACATTCTAATTGATACATCAAATAAACTAATAACACAATGGTCAATCCTAGATTTTCAGAGAATTTTAAGTACATAGCAATCATATTTAGGGAGGTAGATAATAGGCACTTATTTCATGACAAGGACTAGCTGATGTACACTATGGTTAGAACAACTAGACTAGCATTCATTAAATGTTTGATTGATTAATACATAAATGATATTTTATATAATTTGTTATTGTTGTTTAATATTTCCCCTTTTTTGAATGATTCTTTGGTACTGACCATTGCATCCACTCACCGGGCTTTGGCTTGGCATGTGTGTTTAAAGCTGAATATGCATAGCAGTTGATTGTTGCCCCAGAGGCCTGTTTCTTAAACTGGGTTCTTCTGAAAACTCAATCTTGCCTGCCCCAGGGACCTTTTCCTTCTCTGTTATTTGTTGTTATATCACTAGGTTGAACTAAGCACCCAAACAACAGATCTTTCTCATTAGATCTCAGGGGACAGGAATCTAGTTCGCTTACCTTGGACCCTTCTGCCCCAAGTCCCCAAATAACCAATGAAGCATATGATGTTGAAGTTTCCTAATTCCTAGTTCCTGATTCTATCTTGGATGGGCAGAAGTTCTTGCCTTAAAACAAACAGAAAACACTCCTTCCTGATATTTAGAATTGATAGTAAAACTAGGTTTCCTGTCTTTATTCTCAGATGACAGTATGGGGAATTAGAGAGCAGTGCTGAAAAGATTGTGAAAGACCCTGTGGATTACTCTGAAGGGGGAAGAATATTTTTTTCTGTAAAATACGTCTGCAAGCCCTACGCCTAAAAGTAAAGCTGTTTCCCAGAATAAAAATTTCCATTAATCAAGTATCTATTTCCCAAGGATGAGCTCCAAAGAACTCTAGACAGAGTCATCTTTCTGTCTAGGCTATCAGATGATCTCAGTTGTTGATTATTCATGCACTTAGCTTTTCCTCAACCTCCCCAGGCTGTAGGATTTTTTGATTTTTCACAACAGGTAAGCAGTCCCACTGAAGCTGAACTATCAGCCTCGATCATTGCCACTCTGATCTCAAGAATCATGAGAAACTGAATGTTTCTGTGAAAACACATCTACAATTAGCTGCTTAACTCCGACTGTCAGGGCTCAAGAGGTGAACCAACCTGTGCATGTAGGTTTGCTCCATTTCACGTCCTTCATAAATTAACTTCCACTGTAGAACTTTACTTTGGGCTTGCACTCTGGAGGAAGACAGGTCTGGGTTCAAATTTGGCTCTCTCACAATACTACTCGAAGGTAATTTTGAGTGTGTTTAACCATTCTAAGCCTCAGTTTTATCATCTGCAAGATAGGGATAATCATTTCTACCTTACAGGTTGTTTTAAGCATTAAATGAGATCATGTATCTAAAAATGCTCAGTAAGTAATAAAAGAATTGAATGATGATTGTAGTGGCTAGTTGGGGGTCAAGTTCTTACCCTATAATGCTCTAGACTTGGATGATGAAATCATCATTCCTGGTTAAAATCTTAAAATCAACTCTTGACCCCCCCAAAAAGTCTCAAAACTACAGCTTCAATTCTACAATAAGAAAGCACAGATCTTGCTCTATGATATTTTACAATCTCATTTCTTTCAATTCTGCTAAGTGTGATTTATGATAGATTGTCTTAAGGAGCCAGCAGCTTCTCTGCAGCAAATAAAACATTAAGTCTAATAGATATCAGGTTACTGATCAATGTATCAAATCATTAATCCTACTGTTCAATGTGGGAAAACAGACATTTCATTTGAATTTTGTTATCTCTTCTTACTCCAGTGATTCTCAGGGCTAACTCAACTTGGCTGGATGAACAAGTGGTCCCTACCTCTCCCATTGCTCCATGTGTTTTGCCATGTCACTTTCTTTTCATGGGACCATTAAGGCTCAGGGAGAATATGAATCTGTCCATGCTTAACCTACTAACTATAGAAAGCAAGATCAGGGTCTATTATGTTCCACTTTCAGTTTGGTAAACTAATATCAGTTTCCTAACTCAAAAGACATACCTGGGGTCATATAAGTGATCAGTACAGTAGGGGAGAGCAAGGTAGTAGCTGAAATTCTCTGGCAGTCTCTCCCCACAGACACACCAAGTTGCACAGGTTTTCATACACCAAATGATCAATACAAGAGCTAAGGAAATCAGGTGAGAGATTATAGTGATTGCTTTTTGTATAACAAGTAGCCAAGATGCAGAATAGCTTGCATCTCTCAGCCCCCAACTTCAAACAGACCAGTGCAAAGAGGTGCCTCCTATTTGGGGGAAGGAGAGAAAATTAAGACCATGTCCTATACTGGAAATCCAGTACCAGGTCTGCTATAGTGGAACCTAGTGCTGGGCAAATAACCTCTACCTCTGGGCCAATACTTGTAGACTAAGTCACAGGAACCACGTCAGACCCTGCGGTCTCCACCCCCCTTCCTCCAACCTTATGCAGCAGAGTGGAGAACAGGGCTTCATATGCTGGAAGTCACGGCATGAAAGCTAGCACAAAGTTTTGGTTCAGAGCCCAGTGCAAGGCCTGCCATGAAGCCGAGCACCAAATAGAAACTGAAGGCCCCAAATGCAGGCCAGGGCTCAGAGAGCCTCTAGACCATCAGACCTATGTACTTGTGGGACAGACCTGAGTGTCAACTGCATCAGTTTCAACCTTGGTCTGGGGTTGGTGGCCACAGATGTGAAGATCTTGGGTTTGGTCTATTCATGGTGACTCTGTTCATAGCCAGGCAGAATCTAGCAGTGTCTGACCACAGGACGGTAACTGTGCATGAGATATCTGATCCTACTGGCCTCAGGGACAGCCTTGTGGGTCAGACTACTGTGAGTATTTTTGAGTATTTGGGACAAACATGGGTTTGCCCTCTAGTGCTAAAAAAAATGTCAACACACCAATGACAGGCTCCTGAAAAACCCAGACCTGGCCACCATCTAGTGCTGAAACAGCAGAAATGACTACAGGCTCAGAGAAAATATAAACACTGCTTAGAATTTCTGGAAAGGCATAAAGCAAGCCAGACTACCAAGACTGGATTAAATACCTGATCCTTCAATGCCCAGATGACATTGCATGCCAACAAGCATCAAGAACTTTCAGGAAACCATGACATCACCCAGTAATCAAAATATGGCACCAGACTGACCAGGAAGTAATTAGTATGGGAGTAGTCTCAGAGATTTAAAACAGCTGTTTTAAGGAAACTCAATGAGCTTGAAGAACACACACAATATTCTAACAAAGAAATTCCTGAGATGGAAAATATACTCAACAAAATGAAAAATGCAATTGTAAGCATCAATAGTGTAACAGATCAAATAGAAGAAAGAATTAGTGAACTCAAAACAGGTTGGAGAGTAAAGAGAAAAATAATGAATAAAAATAAAGAAAGCTTACAGAAACTTGGGAAAGTATAAAAAGAGCAAATATTCAGTTTATGGGGGTTCAAGGACTTGAGAATGCCAAAGCAATAGAACATTTACTCAGAGAAATAACAAAACTTTCCAAACCTAGACAAGGACACAAATAGCCATGTACAGGAAAGTCAGAGGTTGTCAGTCAAATTTTACTCAACCAAGTTGTCCCCAAAATGTCTTATAATAAAGCTCTTACAGTTGAAAGAAGATATTCAAGGCTGTAAGAGAAGAGAAACAAATAATATATTCTTCTGACATCCCACTTATCAGAAGAAACCCTATAGGTCAGGAGAGAGTAGCATGAGATTTTCACAGAACTTAAGGAAAAAAAATTCAACTGAGACTACTATACTAAGGAAAGTGATCCTTTAGAAATGAAGGAGAGATAAAGACTTTCCTAGACAAATAAATGCTGATAGAATATATCTACACCAGACCTGTTCTACAAGAAATGCTAAATGGGCATGGTGGTGCATGCCTGTAATCCTAGTGATTCAAGAGGCTGATGCAGGAGGATTTCTAGTTCAAGGCCAGCCAGTAATATAGTGAGACCCTGTCTCAAATTAAATAAAAAGGACTGGGGATGTAGTTCAGTGGTAAGGTGCCTCTAAGTTTGATCCCCAATCAAACAAACAAACAATGCTAAAGGAAGTTCTTTAGATGTTAATGAGTAAGAAGAAAGCAGAAGAAGGCATAAAATTTATTGATAAGAATAATTATACAAAAATTCAGAATGCTCTAATATTGTAATAATGGTATCTAAACTATTTATATCTTTAGTATGAAGATTGAAAAAAATGATTAAAAATAATGACTATATTAATATGTTTGTTAAGAACATATATATTAATGTTCTTAAGGAAATATAAAAAGGAAATATAAGATGTAAAATGGGATATCAAAATTTTAAAATGTTGGGAGGAATGGAATGAAACTGGAGAATTTTCTTATATTTTATTGTTCTTTTCATCTTTCTCTGTTATTATCCTTATGATCATGTTGAGTTGCTATCATTTCAAAATAGCATAATAAAAGGACTTTTTTTTGTCTCTTGGTAGCCATAAAGCAAAAATCTATAGTAGGCATACCAGAAATATTATGGAAGAATCAAAATACACAACTAGAGTTATTCACTTAACCAACAAGGAAGACTATAAGGAGAGAGAAAGAAAGGAACTAAAGCAAAACTAGAAAACAAGTTACATAATGGTTGGAGTAAGTACTTATCTACCAATAATTATTTTGCTTTCTTTAAAAAAAATTTTTATAGTTGTTCATGGAACTTTGTTTTATTCATTTTTTATATGCAGTGCTGAGAATCAAAACCAGTGCCTTACATACGCTAGGTAAATGTTCTACCACTGTGCCACAACCCCAGCCCCAATTATTTTGAACATAAGTCAATTTAATTGTACAATTAAAAAGCAGAGTGGCTGAATGGAAAAAAGAAAAACAAGATCCAATTATATGCTGCTTAAAAGAAACTCACTTTACCTCTGAAGACACACAAAGTAAAAGTGAAGAGATGGAATAAGATATTCCATGCACATGGACCCCAATGAAAGTGAGGAGTAGTCATACTACTATCATATAAAATATTTTAAAAATAAAAAACAGCAAAACAAGATAAAGAAGGTCATTATATAATGAAAAAGGTATTAATTCAGCAAAAGGAAATAACAATTCTAAATATATATGCACCCAACATCACAGCACCCAATTATATCAAGCAAGTATTAATATAACTTAAGGGAGATATATACTTCAATACAATAATTGAGGCATTAACACCCTGCTTTTAGCAATGTACAGATCATTTAAACAGAAAATCAACAAAGAAACATCAGAGTTAAATTGTACTCTAGACCAAATGGATTTAACAATAATCTATAAAACATTATATCTAACAGCAGCTGAATACACATTTTTCTAATCAGCAGATGGAACATTCTCTGGTATAGATAATATGAAAGTCTAGAAAATAAGTCTCAACAAAAAAAAAATTGAAATCATATTGATCCTATTTTCTGACCACAATGCAATAAAGCTAGCAGTCAACAAAAGAAAAACTTTTGAAATTATAGAAATACATGGAAATTAAACATTTTACATTTGAGCAACCAATGAATCAAGGAAGAAATCAGGACATTTCTTGAAACAAATAGAAATGGAGACACAACACATCCAAACCTATGAGATAAAGTAAAAGCAGTACTAACAGGGGAAGTTGATGGCAAACAATGCTGCCTACATCAAAAACAGTAGAAAGATCTTAGATAAACAACCCATCACTGCAACTCAAGGAACTAGACAAACAAGAAGTAGATCCAAAATTAGTAGAAGAAAAGAAACAATAAAGATCAGAGCAGAAATAAATGAAACAGAGACAAAAGAAAACAAAAACAACAAGAAAGGTCAAGGAGGCAAAAGAGGCTGTTCTTTAAAAATATAAGCAAAATAGACAAACCCTTCCCTTGACTAAGAAAATAGAAGACTTAAAATCAGACAAGAAAAGGAAAACATTACAACGGACACCACAGAAATGCAAAAGATCATTAGAGATTCTTACGAACAACTATTTGCTAAGGACAAATTCCCCGACACATATACTTTACTAAGACTGAATCATGAATAAACAGAAAACCTGAGCACACCAATAACAAGAAAGAGGATTGCATCAGAAACCAAAACCAAAACCTAAAAAACCTCCCATCAAAGAAAAGTCCAGAACCAAATGGCTTCATTGCTGAATTCTACCAAACATTTAAGAACAACTAATATCAAATCCCCTTGTTACTCACAAGATAGAAAAAAAAGAAATCCTTGCAAACACATCCTATAAAGCCAACATTATCCTGATACCAAAACCAGAAAAGGACACACATATACAAAACCTACAGACCAATATCCTTGAAGAACATGGTTACAAAATCTTCAACAAAATACTAGCAAATCAAATCATATAGCACATCAAAAAGGTTATTTACCATGATCAAGTGGTATTCATCCCAGAGATGCAAGAATAGTTTAATACGTGCAAATGAATAAACATGTTATGCCATATCTGGGGTTCAGTGGCAGAGCACATGCATAGCACTGGGTTCGATCCTTAGCACTGCATAAAAATAAACAAAAAAAGCATAATTCATTCTGCTGTCATATATAAGAAATTATAATTTTAAAATAAGGGGCTAGGGTTGTGGCTCAGCAGCAGAACACTGCCTAGCATGAGTGAGGCCCTGGGTTTGACCCCCAACATCACATAAAACTAAATAAATAAAGATATTGTGTCCAACTACAACTAAAAATATTTAAAAAATGAGAAAATAACAACAAAAAAGGAATGATATACCATATCAACATAATGAATCTCAGAAACCATATGGTTCTCTCAATGCAGAAAAAGGCATTCAATAAAATTCAATCTCCTTCATAAGAAAAATACTGAACAAATTAGGGATATAATAATTGACATAATAAAGCCATTTATAAATAACTGGTAGCATTATACTGAATGGTGGAAAGCTAAAAACTTTACATCTAAAGTGGGAATGCCCACTTTTATAACTTTTATTCAACATAGTATGTGCCAGAGAAATTAGGCAAGAGAAATACAAGTCATCTGAATTGAAAAAGAAGAAGTCAAAGTGTGATTGTTTATAGATGATGTAATCTTATATTTAGAGAAGCCCAAAACTCTACTTAAAAAAAAAACCTGTTAGAACTAATAAATGAGTTCAGCAAAGTTGCAGGATACAAAATCAACATCTAAAAATCTATTGCTATATACCAATAATAAATTACCTGAAATAGAAACAAAGAAGCAATCCATTTAGAATGACTACAACCACCACCACCAAGGAAGTACTTAGTTATAAATTAAACAAAAGAAGTGAAATATTCCTGCAATGAAAATTATAAAACATTGATGAAAGAAGTTAAAGAGGACACAAAATGTGGAAAGACATCTCGTGTTAATGGATGAGAAGAATCAATATTATTAAAATGTCCATAACACCCAAAATGATTTACATAATCAGTTTCAATCTCTATCAAAGCACTAATGGCATTCCTCATAGAACTAGAAAAAATAATTCTAAAATTATATTGAATCACAAACCCCCCAAATAGCCAGTCATTTTGAGCAAAAAGATTGCAGCAGGAAGCATTATGCTACCTGATTTCAAAATGTATTCCAAAGCTGTAGTAATCAATATAGCATGATATTGACATTAAAACACATGGAACACAACAGAGAGCCTAGAAGTAAACCCATGCATTTACATACTCGTGATTTTTGAATAGATGGTGCTGGGAAAACTGGATATTCACATGAAGACAATGAAGCTATACTCCTGTCTCCCAGTCACAAAGTTCAACTCAAAATAGATTAAAGACTTAAATGTTATAACTGAAGCTTTGAAATCACTACAAGAAAACTGAGGGGAGCTAGGAGTGGTGGTATATACCTATAATTCCAGCAACTAGGGAGGGTGAGGCAGGAGGATCTTGAGTTCAAAGTCAGCCTCAGCTACTAGGCAACTCAGCCAGACCCTGTTTCTGAATAAAATATTAAAAAGGGCTGGGGATGTGGTTCAGTGGTTACATGCCCCCTAGGTTCAATCTTTGGTATTAAAAAAAATCTACAAGTAAATAATAGAAAGATCAGAAAGATCAGTAGAATAGAGGGAAGGGAAGTAGGGAAGGAGGTGGGAAGGGAAAGGGGAAGTACTGGGGTCTGAAATGGAGCAAAATATATTTCATGCTTTTATAATTATGTCAAAATGAATCCTAATGTTATGTATAACTAAAAAAAACTAATAAAACTTTAAAAAGAGGGGAAAAGTCAGGCACTGTGGCACATACCTATAATCCCAGTGGCTTGGGAGGCTAAAGCAGGAGGATCATAAGTTTCAAAGCCAGACTCAGCAACTTAGCGAACCCTAAGCAACTCAGCAAAATAAAATATAAAATGGTTGGGGTTATGGCTCAGTGATTAAGTGCCCCTGGGTTCCATCCTTGGTACTAAAAAAGGAAGGGGGAGGGGGAATAATAAACATTCCATTGGCAATAGTTTCTTCACATGACCACAATTAGCCACAAGGAAGTCTGGGGAATGTACTCTTCACCTAAGTGGCCATGTGCCCAGATGATAATCCTTTTACTTTGAATAAAGGGGACAGTGGATATAAATGAAAAATGAACAGTCCTGAGCAAAAGGCTAGGTCATCACAAGTGTCCTCATTCATGTAAAGGAAAAAAAATAACATCTTTAAAATTTTTTTATGTCTTAGAGTTTTCAGGAGAAAAGGATTAACCTCTTTGTCTTCTGACCATAAACACCCCTAGACAGCCACTAAAACAGGATTGACACTCAGCAGATCTGTCCCAATAAGGCTGTTTCAGTTGTTAAATTCTTCGAATCCTTTCACACTGCTGGTAAGTAGATACTGCTCTAAGACTTCTCACCTGTTAGTTGATCCATCCCTCACCTCATTCTGCTCTATACTTCCCTTGATCCAGCATCTAAAGAGTTAAGACCTGGCCCAGCAATTGGCTTTGAAACCTGGCTCCAGAGCTAAGCCATTGTCTATTCTAATTGATTACTGCAGGTCAGTACAGGTGGTAACTCATTTTGACTATCACTCCTACACTAAAAATGGAAGGATGCTCCAGCAGGAGGTCAACTTGAGATTTTTCAGTTGCTTGATCACACACACCTTACCTAGTGTTAGCAAACAGCTCAGGAACCTGGCTGACACTGCGTCTGTTTTGGTTTTTCTATCCCTAAAATGTGACAGTTTCTTTATGTAATTAAGACAGGATGTTGACAAGGAAAGGAAATAGTGATATTACTAACCAGATATAAATGTATAACAGTAAGGAATTTCATCATGACTCTAGTCAAAGAGAAAATTTAAGAGAGACTATTCCATAAAGGGAACAAAAGGAACCATTAAATGAGGTTTAAAATGACACAGTGTGGATTAGGGCTGGCAAAAAGAAGAGGCCGTGTCCTACAAGAAAATGTAATGAAAACAAGAGCAAAGCTAGATGGAGTCTCTAGGTAGCAATACTAGCATCTTAAAAGGCAGAATTATAAATGAGTGCATTCCCTCATCCAGGCAGAGAGGAGGCCTGATGACTGGCCTCCTCTCTATTATTTCCCAGGGGAACACCAAACATACAGTATGTGTGGAGACTCAAAATAATGTCATAATGCTAATCACACCCAATGCACACTTTGCCCCATAAATATTCAGTCTGCCTTTGTGTTCCCAAGGAAGCACAGCAAGAAAACAAGGCTCAGACAAGTGAGTTTCTTAATCTTTCCAAGCCTTGACAATTTTCATTTGTAAAACAAGATAACTCAACCTGCCTTTCATGATGGTTGTGAGGTTTAAAATGAGGAAATTCACAAATGTATCCTGTGGCCCTGGTAAATGGTAGATGCTCAGAAATTTTCAGTTTCTTCCTTGTAAGTTACTGGACATTTGTATGTCACTGGTTACTATCAAGAATAAGAATTTAAGCTCAGCACAGACCTTCTACCTAATTTCTCATACTCAATCTTTCTAAAAAAGAAGTCTCAATATTATTAAAGTGTCTATTCTATAAAATTCAACTCCAGATCATTCTACTCTGCCTGTCATCTCTGCTCCTTCCTCGCAACTGCAGTACTCTGTTGTAGATAACCACATTAGCATGCTCATTGGTGCTGTATGATCTACAGACCCAAATGAATTCTTTTTCTTTGTAGTTGTAGATGGACAGAATGTCTTTATTTTATTTATTTTTATGTGATGCTAAGGATCGAATCCAGTGCCTCACATGAGCTAGGCAAGTGCTGTGCCACTGAACTACAGCCCCAGCCTCCAACTGAATTCTTTTTTTTATTGGTTGTTCAAAACATTACAAAGCTCTTGACATATCATATTTCATACATTAGATTCAAGTCCAACTGAATTCTTAACATGAAACCACCCTTTAATGGGTCCAGTTTTCCCAGCAGTCTTTCATTTTCCACACCCTTTTAACCATTGCTAGTCTCAGCCTCACTGTCCTCCTTTCTCCATTACAAAGCATCTGGTTTCCTACTCACTAAGAAAACAGATTAAGCACTGCCTATGAGTTTATCTGTACCCCTCCTTTAACTCTTTATCTTTTGATTTGATAGGAAAGGAATCCTGCTATTTGCTAAGACTTAATCATACTACCTGTACATGAATAAATCCCATCCCATCCCATTCTCTTTTTGGTGACTTCAGACTTTCTCTCTCCTTCCCTCTATGTCTATATCATCTATATCCATATCTATATCTACATATTAGCTCCTTCTCATTAGAATTTTAAGCAGATTCAAATGTGTACTATCTTTTTAAAAAACTCCACAATTGATACTTTGTTCCACTGTAGCCTCTGCCTTTTCTTTTACAGATATGCTCCCTGAAAGAAGCTCCTATTCATTCCTTAGGCATTTAGTCTTCTATGTCTAACATTCCAATTTCCAATATAAGATGCTAGTATTGCTACCTAGAGACTCCATCTAGCTTTGCTCTTGTTTTCCTTGTGTTAGATCCAAAAGATATTTTTTTAAATTTTGTTCATTGATTTATTTATTCTTTCACTGCACTTTGATAAAAAAAAGGAATAGAAAAGTAGGGACTAGGGTGAGGGTAATGTAGCTCAATGGTATCAGCACTGCAGAAAAATAAAGATAAGTTAAAAAGAAGGTGCTATTATTGTCTTCATTTTATGGATGAGGAAAATGAGGTTTATCAAGGGTAAGAAATTTACCCAGACCTAGTAGGTATCCAAGATTATATAGCTACCAAGTGGCAGAGCTAGGACTGGAACCTGGATCTATCTCCTGTTCTTCTTATACCTCATAGATTATTATTCCTAGAAGGATTTGTGAAATTTTTCTTATACCATTTGCTACCCACTGGGATGGAGAGCGACACAAGATTAGACCAGTTATCATAAATAAATAAGATGTCCTAAATAAATAAATGTGGGTGTCATATTTTTGTACTATGTAGTATATGTTATTAATCATACAAAAAGAGGAAATAGACATCTTTAGTATTTTTTTAGTTTAAAAAAATTTTTTATTACTTCTAATCAGTTATACATGACAGCAGAAAGCTCTTTGATTCACTGTACATAAATGGAGTAGAATTTTTCACTTCTCTGTTTGTACATGAAGTAGAGGCACACCATTCATGCAATCATACATGTACCTAGGATAATGATGTCCATCTCATTTCACCATCTTTCCTACTTGCATTTCCCCTGCCCCCTCCCCTTCACTGCATCCAAACTTCCTCCACTCATCCCATGTCCCCCCATTATGGGTTAGCATCCACTTATCAGAGAAAACATTTGGCCCCTGGTTTTCTGGGATTGGCTTATTTCACTTAGTATGGTATTTTCCAACTCCATCTGTTTGCTTGTGAATGCCTTCATTCTATTCTCTTTTAATGCCTAGTAATATTTTATTGTGTATATATACCACAGTTTCTTTATTCATTCATCTGTTGAAGGGTATCAAGGTTGGTTCCACAGTTTAGCTATTTGAATTGTGCTGTTATAAACATTGAAGTGGCTGCATCACTGTAGTATGCTGTTTTTAAGCCCTTTGGGTATAGACCAAGGAGTGAAATAGCTGGGTCAAATGGTGGTTCCATTCCAAGTTTTCTAAGGAATCTCCATACTGATTTCCTGCCGCGTCCCCTCGCCAGCAAAGGAAACACGACACAGGATTCTTCCTTCAGCAGTTTATTCAGGCCTTTGTTTAGACATGTCTTTTAGCTTGTTTCTCTCTACTACTACTACTACTCCTACTGCTACTCCTACTACTACTCCTACTACTACTACTACTACCACTCCTACTGCTACTCCTACTCCTACTCCTACTGCTACTACTACTGCTACTCCTACTACTACTACTGCTACGTGCCCCAGCCTTAATAAAGCAGATAAAGCCCCAATGCACAACTGCCACGTGGATCTTTCTCATAGGGTGTTTTACAGCTACATGCCAACTCTCCCAAAATAAGGAGTTGTTTATCACAGGCCACGGCGCTTATCAGCGCCATCTTGTAATGGCGGCCACAGTACACAGAAACGGCTCACCACAATTTCCAGATTGGTTGCACCAACCAGCAATGTATGAGTGTCCTTTCCCCCCACATCCTCGCCAACATTTATTGGTGTTTGCATTCTTGACAACTGACATTCTGACTGGAGTGAAATTAAATCTCAGATTATTTTTGATTTGCATTTCTGTAATTTCTAGAGACGTTGAACATTTTTTCATATATTAATCAATTGTACATCGTCTTCTAGGAAGTGTCTGTTCATCTCCTTAGCCCATTTATTGAATGGGTTGTTTGATTTTTTTGGTGTTAAGTTTTTTGGGTTCTTTATATATCCTGGAGATTAGTTCTGTGACATGTGTGTGACAAAAATTTGCTCCCCAAATATTTCACCTCATTGTTTCTTTTGCTGAGAAGAAGCTTTTTGTTTGAATCCATCCCATTTATTGATTCTTGATTTTATTTCTTGTGCTTTAGGAGTCTTGTTAAAGAAGTTGGGGGTCTAATCCAACATGATGGAGATTTGGGCCTACTTTTTCTTCTAATAGGCGCAAGGTCTCTGGTCTAATTCCCAGGTTCTTGATCCACTTTGAGTTGAGTTTTGGGCATGGTGAGGGATAAGGATTTAGTTTCATTTTGCTGCATATGGATTTCCAGTTTTTCCAGCACCATTTGTTGAAGAGGCTACCTTTTCCCCAGTGTATTTTTTTTGGTGCCTTTGTCTAGTATGAGATAATTGTATTTATGTGGGTTGTCTCTGTGTCTTCTATTCTGTACCATTGGTCTACATGTCTATTTTGATGCCAATACCATGCCATTTTGTTACTATACCTTTGTAGTATAGTTTAAGGTCTGGTATGGTGATGCCTCCTGCTTCTCTCTTCTTGCTAAGGATTACCTTGGATATTCTGGGTTTCTTATTTTTTTGAATGCATTTCATGATTGGCTTTTCTAGTTCTATGAAGAATGTTGTTGGGATTTTAATTGCAATAACATTGAATCAATATAGTGCTTTGGGTAGTATGGCCATTTAAAATTTTTGTTTTAGTTGTAGATGGACATAATATATTTATTTACTTATTTTTATGTGGTGCTGAGGATCAAACCCAGTGCCTCACATGTGTGAGGCAGGTGCTCTACCACTGAGCTACAGCACCAGCCCAGTAGGGCCATTTTGACAATATTAATTCTACCTATCTAAGAACATGGGAGATCTTTCCATCTTTTAAGGTCTTCTTCAATTTCTTTCTTTAGTGTTCTGTAATTTCATTGTAGAGGTCCTTTACCACTTTTGTTAAATTGATTCTCAAGTATTTTATTTTTTTTTTTGAGGCTATTGAGAATGGGTTAGTTTTCCTAATGTCTCTTTCAGAGGATTCATCACTGATGTATAGAAATGCATTTGACCTATGAATATTGATTTTATATCCTGCTACTTTGCTGAATTCATTTATTAATTCTATAAGTTTTCTGGTGGAATTTTTTGGATCCTCTAAGTATAGAATCATGTCATCTTCAAATAATGATAGTTTGAGTTTTTCTTTTCCTATTCATATTCCCTTAATTTCTTTTGTCTGTCTAATTGCTCTGGCTAGAGTTTCCAGGACTGTGTTGGATAGAAGTGGTAAAAAAAGGGCATCCCTGTCTTGTTTCAGATTTTAGAGGGAATGCTTTCAATTTTTCTCCATTTAGAATGATGTTGGCCTTGGACTTAGCATAGATGGCTTTTACAATGTTGAGACATATTCCCACTGTCCCTAGTTTTTTCTAGTATTTTGAACTTGAAAGGGTGCTGCATTTTATCAAATGCTATCTCTGCTTCAATTGATATAATCATATGATTCATATCTTTAATGTGATACGATTTGATTAATTATGTTTATTGATGTGATGAACTATGTTTATTGATTTCTGTATGTTGAACCAACCTTTCATCCCTGGAATGAACCTCACATGACCATGGTGCACTACTTTTTCATATGTTTTTGTATGCTATTTGCCAAAAATTTATTGAGAATTTTTGCATCTATATTCATCAGGGATATTGGTCTGAAATTTTCTTTCCTTGATGTGTTGTTGTCTGGTTTTGGTATCATGATGATATTAGCCTCATAGAATGAGTTTGGAAGGGTTCCTTCCTTTTCTAATACATGGAATAAATTTCAGCAGTATTGGTGTTAATTCTTCTTTGTATGTCTTATAGAACTCGACTGAGAATCCATCTGGTCCTAGGCTTTTCTTTGTTGGTAGGCTTTTGATGATGTCTTCTATTTCCTTGGTTGAAATTGATCTATTTAAATTGTGTATCTCCTCTTGATTCAGTTTGGGTAGATCATATGCCTCTAGAAATTTGCTGGTATCTTTGAAGTTTTCTATTTTATTGGAATATAAATTTTCAAAATAGTTTCTAATTGTCTTCTGTATTTCAATAGTGTATATCATGATATATCCTTTTCATCACAAATTTTAGTAGTTTGACTTTTCTGTTTTCTTCTTTTCATTGGGGTGGCTAAGGGATTGTCAATTTTATTTATTTTTTCAAAGAACCAGCTTTTTGTTTTGTCAATTTTTTGAATTGTTATTTTGTTTCAGTTTCATTGATTTTCAGCCTTGATTTTAATTATTTCCTGTCTTCTACCACTTTTGGTGTGATTTGTTCTTCTTTTTCTAGGGTTTTGAGATGTAATGTCAGGTTGTTTATTTGTTGACATTTTATTCTATGAATGAATGAGCTCAATGCAATGAACTTTCCCCTTAGCATTGCCTTCATAGTGTCCCAGAGATTTTGGTACATTGTATTGGAGTCGTCATTTACCTCCAAGAATTTTTTATCTCTGTCCTAAGGTCTTCTGTTATCCATGCATAATTCAATAGCATATCATTTATTCTTCAGGTGTTGGAGTAGCTTCTATTTTTTAATTTTATCATTGATTTCTAATTTCATTCCATTATGGTCTGATAGAATGCAGGGTAGTATCTCTATTTTGTTTGGTACTTGCTAAGACTTGCTTTGTGGCATGACATATGGTCTATGTTGGAGAAGGATCCATGTGCTGCTGAGAAAAAATGTATTAGCTTGTTGATGGATAGAGTATTTTATATATGTCTGTTAAATCTAAATTATTGATTGTTTTATTGAGTTCTATAGTTTCTTTGTTTAGTTTTTGTTTGGAGGATCTATCCAGTGGCGAAAGAGGTGTGTTAAAATCACCCAATATTATTATGTTGTGGTCCATTTGATTCTTGTAAGTTGGGAAAGGTTTGTTTGATATTCATAGATGATCCATTCTCAAGGTAGTGAATTTGAATAGATGAGTTGAAAGACTTGGCTTTACTGCTAAAATGATCCTATCTTTGATTTTTACTCAGTTTTAAAAACATTGTTGCATTATTATTTAATCTAATTGTATAAGAAATCGAAATTGCAACTCATTCCAATTTTTAAGAGGAAGGTCATGAATACCTCCACAATCAGTTCTACACTGTTATGTTTGAACCATACTGTTAATTTTACATTATGATGGGGAAGTCTGAAATTTACATATAAAGCTTCAAATTACAAACTGGAAGCAGTTTTTAAAACTCTTTGGAAAGTGTTCATATTAAAGATAAAGCCATTTTAAATTTTTTTCTTTCTATCTCTCTTTTTTTTGCTTTTTATTATTACTCCATTGTGTATACATATGAAATTTTAAAAAATCCATTCATCTGTTGAGGGGCACCTGGGCTGGTTCCATAATTTGACTATTGTGAATTTTGCTGCTATAAACACTGATGTGGCTGCATCCTTATAGTTTGCTGAATTTAGATTTTTTTGGATATATACTGAGGAGTAGGATAACTGGGTCATCTGGTGTTTCCATTCCTAGTCTTTTAAGGAATCTCCATACTGCTTACCAGAGTGGTTGCACCAACTTGCAGTCTCACCAGCAATGTATGAGTGTACCTTTATCCCCACATCCTTGCCAACATTTATTGTTACTTGTATTCTTGATAATTACCATTCTGACTGGAGTGAGATGAAATCTTAGTATAGTTTTGATTTGCATTTCCCTGATTGATGGAGATGTTGAATTCTTTTATATATTTATTGGCCATTTGTATTTCTTTTTTTTTTTTGGAAGTGTCTATTTAGTTCTTTTGCCCATTTATTGTGTTATTTGTTTTTTTGATGTGAATTTTTGGAGTTCTTTATATATTCTGTGTATTAATCCCCTATCTGAGGATTAGGTAACAAAGATTTTCTCCCACTCTGTGGACTTTCTCTTCATGCTCATGTTTCCTTTCCTGTGCAGAAGCTTTAATTTGATACCATCCCACTTATTTATTTTTAATTTTATTTCTTATGCTTTAGGAATATTCTTAAAGAAGTTTGTGCCTATGCCAATACTTTGGAGTGTTGGGCCTACATTTTCTTCTAGTAGTTCCAGAGTTTCTGGTCTAATTCTTAGGTCTTTTATCCACTTTGAGTTGACTTTTCTGCAGGGTGAGTGATAGGGATCAAGTTATATTCCTCTACAAATGGATATCCAGTATTCTCAGCATCATTTGTTATTAAAAAGGCTATCTTTTCTTCAATTTATGTTTTTGCCACTTTTGTCAAGTGTCAAATGACTGTATCTATGTGGTTTGGCATCTGTGTCTTCCATTCTATTCCATTTGTCTTCATGTTTGTTTTGGTGCCAATATTATGCTGTAAAATTCATTTTAATGGTGACTTATTTTAAGTTACAATACACCAGGTTGCTACTAAACTTTAAAAAGTTAGTCACTAAATATATGGACCTTGGGGTTGAGGCTGTGGCTCAGTGGTAGAGTGCTTACCTAGCATGTGGGAGGCACTGGGTTCGATTCTCAGCACCACATACAAATAAATGAATAAAATAAAGGCCCATACATATAAAAATATTTTAAAAAATAAATATATGGACTTTGAACTGGCTTCAATTCCTAAAAAATAGATATCTACTAATAATCACTTAGGGAATCATAATTCCCTTCACTTCAAAAGACTAATCCATAGTTCATTGTGTTTCCTGTAAAGTAAGAACTGGTAACCAATAGCCTTCTATGGGTTATGAGCAATGATAACAGTGGGCTCAACTGACTATTCTACAACTATGCTAATATTTTATTAACTCAAAAGCACTTTACAAGAATATACAAGTATAGCTTCCAAATAGGAATGTTATACCTACACTTGGTACCAAGCTCATAAATTCAAGTATGCAAGGAAAAACAGGTTTTTAAGCTAAACAATAATTTGTAACCAAAACTTTAATCTCAAGTATTCTTATAAAATATACTATAGTATTCACTTTCAAAACACATGTACTAAAATTGGAATAATATAGAGAAGATTAGCCTGGCTCCTAAAATAAATAAATAAATAAATACATATATACAAATGATATCAAGAAAAAGAATCTTGCACAGTAACTCAAAAGTTCATCTCTACAATGTACCCTTAATGTAGCAGGATATTGGTATTGCAAAATCTCAAATTTACAAATAAAGAATGTTACATATAGTTATGTATTTACATATAGCAATCATGTAAAGAATTTATAATGAAAGGAAAATTAAACTTTCCTGAAACTTAACATGTTCTATACTAACTAAGTAGCCTCTGCCTAGGTTGCTGCTAAACTTTAAAAAGTTAGTCACTAAATATATGGACCTTGGGGCTGAGGCTGTGGCTCAGTGGTAGAGTGCTTACCACTGAGTTAAATTTTTTTTTCAAAAATGTGCAAAGACTAGTTAAATTTTTTTCAAAAATGTGTAATATAGTTTAATTGTGCAGCTTTTATCTTTACTTGCTGCTTTTAAAGACTGTTCTTCTATAGCCACCTATATCAGTTACAAGGAAAAGTAAATCTGAGTTCAATTTTTGCCACTTTTGTTTTTATGATATTAAAATATCACACTTTTGCTTGGCAGAAATTTGAGGTTTGTTTTCAGTCTGTGCAAGACTAAAGTTCAAAGCAAATTAAATTTGCTCAAGGGAACATTGTAAAGTAACAATTCTTGGTGTTATATGCCTCAGATGATCCATTTCACACCTCACAGAATTGCATCTTTATTATGAGTATCACTGTTGCAAGAGTCAAATGAATTTGAAGAGCTTAAACATCTTAAAAATGCACCAAGCTTATGAAGTCTCAAACAAAACTTGAAATATGTGTAATACTCCTGTCAAATGAAGTTCTTTCCTGTACACCACTTCTCTTGCAAACTGGTGTTTAATTTCATTTCACCTACATCATCTATAAGACTTAGAGGATAGTGAGGCTGGCAGTTTCTCTCCAGAGACAGTAATCTTGCTCTTCTCCCATCTTTAGAAAGGGACATGTTCCAGCTGCAAGTGGAGCTTCTCCTTGGAGATCTGCAGCAAGGCAGAGGATTCCTTCTATGATTATCATCTCCTGATGACCCTGAGAGGCAGGTGGGACATGATTTCAATTTTTTTCTTCAGTATTTGATAGTTCCACTCTTATGCAATAGGTACATAGTGCCTTTTCATCTAGCTGTTTCACTGCATCGACTGCACCTCAGGGCTCTTCAAATTCAACAAAAGCAAAGCCAGCAGGGTTTGTAGCAACCCACACACTTTTGAGTAGTCCAAAGTAGCCAAATACCTGTTATGATTCAGTCTTATTGCCATTGTTTCCAAGATTACCTATATAAACCTTACAGTATAATGGACAGCAAAAATGATGCATATTGAAATCTGGGGTTAGAAGTGTGGAGACTGAAATCCACTCCCTCAAATGGGTCTTTCTGCTTCTTCCTACTTGGCCCCCCCAGGTGCTCTCACCTAGTATTAAAGAAAGGACCTGCTTTAAACCACCTTTATGGCCATAAAAAATTTGCCAGCATCTCAGAAATTGTGTTTTCAATGGATATTCTAGTTCTTGTACAGATTACATAATTATGATGAGGACAGATTATGATTTCAAAGCCCATATGTAAATTCATTAATTTTGTTAACTTTTAAATATTATATAAGCATAAGATTGTTTTTAAAGGTCCACTGGGTCTGAAAATGTTGATCCATTCTGATATTTTTTTAAAGTTCTTAGTCTACCTTTTATATAATGATGCCCTCTGCTGTTCTTTTTTATTATCTACTTCAGATCAAATGGTTCATATCATCATTCTATTTCAGTCTATTTTTGAGTTGGAATGATACTTGAATATCAACTACTCTCATTTTAAAGATGAGAACAAAAAAGGGCATATATAATAGCGAATTGCTCCAAATCAGTCAAACCAGAACCAGTCCTCAGCCTTCTTAACTCCAAGTTCAGAGTTTTTTAATGAAGATGCTGATATAGAAGCATAAAAATACTATTGGGTTTGACTTAAATGTCCAAACAGACTTTATAATCCTGACCAGCACTTGCTTTTCCTCCTAAATTCATTACCCCTGTTTAAAGAGTTATTAGTGGCATTCATCTAGTTATTCAATATAGAAACCCCTGAATCATTTTTAATTCTGTCTTCTCCTATATTCATCAAATATATTTTGTTATGTGGTCTCATGTATTCTACCTTCTAAGCCTTTCACCCTCTTCTCCATGTAGACTGTCCTCATTAAGCCATCATCTTTTTAGCTTCCTAAATGTGTTAACATCCTCTGGGTTCATTCAACCTTCCTTCCTTTACTCAATAAATTCTTGCTTAAAATCCTTACAATAGTCTAGGCAGTATGCTAGAGATGAAGAATTTAAAGATGAAGCAGACCTTGTCTGAGCTCTCAAGGAACTCAAAATCTATTAGAGAGAAATATGTAAATAAATATGAAATTATGATTTCCCCAAAATATAAACAAAACAACTTGTTGATGATACAAAATTGCATTTATTCTCTCTGCAATAAGGGGTAGCACTACCTCAACAGACTTAGTAGTATCTACAAATAATAAGGGCAAATAGGAATATCCAGGCAATTTTGAAGTCTAGTCAAAGGCACATCTATTAATAGGAAGGGGGATTGTTATAGTTAAGTGAAGATCTAATATAATAGTTTCAGTTTGGAGGATCCAGCATGTAAGGATTTAAATATAGATGGATACAATGCTTTTATTTTATTTTTTTGTTTTTATATGGTATTGAGGATCAAACCCAGTGCCTCACACGTGCTAGGTGAGCACCCTACCACTAAGCCACAGCCTCAGCCTAGCATGTAAGGATTTTGATAAGGGCTTGTTTGGATATAAACTATTGGCTGATGAGTGGAGGATTCTTTTTGTAAGTTCCTAAAATTTATAACAAAGTTCATTTGCAACTTTAATCTTTCTAGGTAAGTTTCCAGGAATTATAGAACTATGTTGTTAAAGACGGTAGAAGAGTAAAGTCATGTTGATGTAGATAGTAACCTGTGTGGTGGTAGATGGTTTCAGTTCTTGTAACTAAGTATAGTAAGACATTATAGACACATGTATGAAGTACTGTGGGAGCATGGAAGAGGGCATAGTTAATGATCCCTTAAGCCAGAGTAGGGAAGAATCCTGAAAGAATTTGTAGACTTGAACTGTTTTTTTAAAAATTAATTAATTAATTAATTAATTAATTTTTTAGGTGTAGATAGACACAACACAATGCCTTTATTTTTATGTGGTGCTGAGGATCCATCCTGGGTCCCGACCGTGCTAAGAAAGCACTCTACTGCTGAGTCACAATCCCAGCCCCACTTGAACTGTTTTTAAAAATCTGAATAATATTCCATTTATGGATGTATCACATTTTATTTATACATTCATCAGTTGATATACATTTGGGTTGTTTCCACTATTGGCTATTATGAATAATGTTTCTATGAACATTCATGTATACATTTTTGTGAACACAGGCTTCATTTTTCTTAGATATATATTTCAGAGTGAAATTTCTGGGTCATATGGTAATTCTATGTATAACTATTTTAGTAAATGCCAAGCTATTTTTCAAAGAGATTGAATCACTTTGTTTCTACCAGCAATGTGTGAAAGTTAAATATTCTCCACATTTTTGTCAATGTTTGTTGTTTCTGGTTTTTAATTTTTTTTATTAGAGCCATCCTAGGGATGTGAAATGGTCTCTCTCTCTCTCTCTCTCTCTCTCTCTCTCTCTCTCTCTCTCTCTCTCTCTCTCTCCAGGGATTGAAATAAATTGCTGAGGCTGGCTTTGAACTTGTGATCCTCTTCCTCAGCCTCCTGAGCAGCTGGGATTGCAGGTGTGTGACACCAGGCCCAGTAATATCTAACTTAGATTTTGATTTGCATCTCCCTAATGATTAGTGTTATGAATATCTTTTCAGCTACTTATCAGCCATTTGTGTAACTTTGTGTAGAAACTCTTTTCTAATCCTGTGTTCCCTTTCATTGAATAATTTGCCTTTTTATTATTTTTATTTATTGGTTCTTTTTAGTTATATATGATAGTAGAATCCATTTTGATCAAATTATATAAACATGGAATATATCTTATTCTAATTAGGACCCCATTGTGTGTGGACATAATGGTGGGATTCTTTAAGTATTTTCTTGCATGTACATAGGAAAGTTATGTCAGATTAATTCTACTGTCTTTATTTTTCCTATCTCCCTCCCTTCCTTCATTCTCCTTTGTCTAATCCACTGAACTTCTCTCCCCTTATTGCGGGTTAGCTTCCACATATCAGGAAAAATATTCAACCTTTGGTTTTTTGGGATTGCCTTATTTCACTTAGCATGATAGTCTCCAGATCCATCCATTTACTGGCAAATATCATAAAGTCATTCTTCTTTATGGATGAGTACTATTCCATTGTGTATATATATGACAACTTCTTTATCCATTTATCGGTTGAAGGGCACCTAGGTTGTTTCCATGACTTAGCTATTGTGAGTTGAGCTACTATAAACATTGATGTGGGGCTGGGGATGTGGCTCAAGTGGTAGCGCGCTCGCCTGGCATGCGTGCGGCCCGGGTTCGATCCTCAGCACCACATACCAACAAAGATGCTGTGTCGGCCGAGAACTAAGAAAAAAATAAATAAATGTTAAAATTCTCACTCTCTCTTTAAAAAAAAAAAAAAAAACATTGATGTGGCTGCATCACTGTGGTATGCTGACTTAAAATCCTTTGAATATATGCTGAGGAGTGGGATAACTGGGTCAAATGGTGGTAGCATTTCTAGTTTATCGAGGAATCTCCATACTGTTTTCCAGAGTGGTTTCACTAATTTGTAGTCCCACCAGCAATGTATAAGTGTTCCTTTTCCAAGATTTATTGTTATTTGTATTCTTGATAGTTGCCATTCTGACTGGAGTGAGATGAAATCTCAGTGTAGTTGTAATTTGCATTTCTTTAATTGATGGAGATTTTGAACCTTTTTTATATATTAGTTGACTATTTGCATTTCTTCTTTTGAGAATGTCTGTCTAGCTCCTTTGCCCATTTATTGATTGTGTTATTTGATTTTTGATTTTAAGCCTTTTGAGTTCTTTGTATATCCTGGAAGTTAATGCTTTATTTGAGTTGCAGCTGGCAAAGATTTTCTCCCCTTGTGTAGGCTTGCCCTTGATTGTTTCCTTTGCTGTGAAGAAGCTTTCTAGTTTGAGGCCATCCCATTTATTTGTCTTTTTATTGTTGAGTGGTAAAATCTCATCACTTTGGATGTAATTACCTTGCAGATGTACAATTTTTAAGTATTTCTCCCATTCCATGGCTTCCTTCCCTTTTTTACTTTAATGATGGTATCCTTTGGAGCACAAAAGTTTTTAATTTTTAAAATTGAGGTGAAAGTCACATAACAAAAAATTAACCTTGTTAAGTGAACAATTTAGTGGCATTTAGTACATTTAAAATGCTCTCTAACCATGATCTCTATCTAGTTCCAAAATATTTTCATCATCCCAGAAGGAAATTCCATACTCATTAAGCAATTATTCCCATTCCTTCATTCCTCCAGCCCCTAGCAACCACCATTTCATGTTCTGTCTCAATGGATTTGCCTATTCTGAATATTCCAAGTAAATGTAATCATGCAAGATGTGACCTTTTGTGTCTGGTTTCTTTCACTTACTAAAATGTTTTCAAGGCTGTTGCACATGTCTTCATATTTCATTCCTTTGGATAACTGAATAAATAGGGAAATGTGAGTCCTCTAACTTTGTTCTTTTTCAAGATTCTTTCAGCTACTTGAGGCCCCTCAAAGTTCCATACTAACTTCAACATCTGCTTTTCCATTTCTCTGAAAAAGACAATGGACTTTTGATAGGGATTGCATTGAATCTATAGGTTGCTTTGGATAGTATTGTCATATTAACAATATTAAGCCCATACCTTGAAAGCAGGATGTCTTTCTAATTTATTAGTTCTTTTATATCTTCTTCCAGCAATGATTTCAATTTTTAGTCTATAAGTCTTCCACCTCCTTGGTAAAAGTACTTAATTATTACTTATTATTTTGAGTGCTATAGTAAATGAAATTCTTTCCTTAACTTATTTTTGGGATTTTTTTATTGCCAATGCATAGAAACATGACTGATTTTTATTTGTAGATCTTTAACCCTGTAACTTTGCTGAATTTGTTTGTAAGTATCTTATCATCTTGCAAATAGAGATGGTTTTGTTTTTCCCTTTCCAATTTGAGTGACTTATTTATTTTTTGCTTAATTGACCTGACTAGAACTTCTAGTACAATGTTGAATTGCAGTAGCAAAAGTGGGCATCCTTGTCTTGCTCTTTATTTTCAGGGAATATTTCCATTTTCTTTTTCAGTTTTGAGTACAATATTGGCTATCAGTTTCTCATAAATATTCTTTATCATGCCAAAGGAGATCCCCTATATTATTAGTTTGTTGAAAATTTTTATCAAGAAAATGTGATTAAACTTTGCTAAATTGCTTTTCCTGCCTTAATGGAAATCATTAAATAGCTTTATTCCTCCTTCTGTTAATCTGCTATATTAAATTGATTAATTTTCTTATGCTAAAACATCATTGCATTCTTGGGATAAATTTCACTTGCTTATGGTATACCTTTTAACATGCAATTGGATTTGTTTTGCTGGTATTTTGTTGAGAATATTTGTATCTATAGTCACATGGGATATTTATCTGTAGTTTTCTTGTGATACTTTTGTATAGCTTTGGTATCAGGGTAAAAGTGATCTCATAGTATGTTGTTTTCTTCTCTTCTATTTTTTGGAAGAGCTTAAGAAAGATTGGTATTAATTCTTCTTTAAACATTTGGTAAAATTCACAAGTGAAGCCTTCTGTTCCTGGAATTTTCTTTGTTGGGAGTTTTAAAAAAATATTATTAATGATTTGGCCTTTTAAATTATTATGTGTCTATGATTTTCTATTTTTTCTTGATTCACTTTTGGTAATTTGTATGTTTCTAGAAATTTGTCAATTTTATCTGGGTATGTAATTTTTGAATACCAAACAACTTTTGATAGAGATCAAGTTTTCTTCTTTTTCTCGTGTTGCTTTCTCTTTTATTATCATATCTAAGAAGACTTTGCCAAACTCAAGGTAGTGAGATTGACTGTCATGTTTTCCTTCAAGAATTTTATAGTTTTAGCTCATTTGTTTATGTCTATAATCCATTTAATCTGTTAAATTTTTGTATATGGTATGAGATAATGGTTGAATCTCATTGTTTATCTTTGCATCAAATTACCCAATTATGGGGCTGAGGATATAGTTCAGATGGTAGAGATCTTGCCTCCATGCATAAGGCCCTAGGTTCAATCCCCAGAACCACACACACACACACACACACACACACACACAATTGCCCAATTGTTTCTGGGTCATTTTAGAAACTATTATGATTTTAATGTCCATCAGTACACCAAACTTGGTATAGACTTATGCATCAGGGCAGGGTTATTACAGGGAGAGTTTTAGTTTAGTGTCAGGTTGGAGGAGAGGGAAGTGCAGCTGTCTGGAAAAGGCCTTACTTGTTGGGCACTTGAGAACAAAGCAGGACATTTTTTTCAGCTTTTTAAATAGCTTTTCTTTTTAGTTATACATGACAGTTGAATGTATTATACATACATATTATATATATAAGGAGTATAACTTATTCTAATTAGGATCCCATTCTTGTGGATGTACATGATGTTGAGTTACACTGGTTGTGTATTCATATATGAACATAGGAAAGTTATGTCTGATTCAGTCTACTGTCTTTTCTTGCCTTCATTCCCCTTTGTCTAACCTAGTGAACTTCTATACCCACCCTCTTATTGTGTATTAGCATCTGCATATCAGAGAGAACATTTGGCCTTTAGTTTTTGGGGATTGGCTATTTCAATTAGCATTATAGTCTCCATTCATTTACTGGCAAATGCCATAACTTCATTCTTCTTTATTCATTTATCTGTTGAAGGCCACCTAGGTTGGTTCCGTAGCTTAGCTCTTGTGAATTGAACTTCTATAAACATTGATGTGGTGATGTAACTATAATATGCTTATTTTAAGTACTTTGGGTAATGCAAAAGAGTGGGATAACTGGATGAAATGGTTGTTACATTCCAAGTTTTCTGAGGAATCTCCATACTGCTTTCCAGAGTGGTAAGGCAGGACATATTGACATGTCCCTTAGGTTTCAATCCTAAGCCAGAGGACAGAAAGCTGGTGCTTGTCTTCATTTAAGTATTTATAGTGCTCCATGTTCCTATCCAACTGCTTGAGGTTTATCTAACATGAGGTAACTGGGATGAGCTGATGTCTGGGCTGCTCGTAGTTCTAAGTGCATAACCTTTTCTCCTCTCATTCAATCCTTTTGGACTCTTCCCTTATGCTTTTCAAAGTGGCTACAAATAACGTGGGGGATCATCTAAGGTTCTATAGTTGGTAGTAGTGGTGGACATGGTGGTGGAGGCAGTAGTAGGAAGCAGTAGTAGTAGAGATAAGAAGAAGAGATGGGAAGAAATAAGGATGCGCTTGGCAGGACATGTAGAAGAAGAAATAGGGGAAATAGAAATGAACAAGAAGGGCATTCAAAAACTCAGCAGTGAGGCTTTAGCTTTTTAGCTTTTTCAGGGAGGAGTGATAGAATAGCACTTCAGGCATGCAACATCTGGCTATGACATCAGTCAAATTGGAGAAAAATCAGAGGGGTAGGGAAGGTAAAAGAGAGCACTCAGAAACAGAAGAAAATAAATAGAAGAAAAAAAATAAGAAACTTCTATTTCACTGTAGAGAATATTCAAGAATTTTGAACATAGGTGGGGAACAGTTCTTTCTTTCCTCCAGCAAACATTGCTTAATTCTCTTGGGGCTTAATCTCTACACTGTAGGCTTTTCTAGAAGACCCCAAACAACTCTAATAATATTAACTCAATATAGAAGCTGAGAAAAGTGTAATTTGTCCCTGGCCAGCTAACTTGGGCAGTTTTTAAGGAACTGTGACTGGTTTGTGAAGAGCAATTGAAGAGGGTGAATTTCAGCTGCATTATTCAAACTTGACTCTGGGGGTCAGTATGGTAGAGTTGAAAGATCACAAGCATCATAGCCAGACATGAGTCCAAATCTTGATTCTGCCACTTTATTCCTTGTGTGCTTTTGGACAAGTTAGTTACCCTCTCTAAGACTTGACATTTCTCCCTCCAAAATGCTTATTATAAGTACCTCCTAGGGTTTTTGTGAGAATCAAATGAGAATGTCACCAAAATAGCCTGCACAATGTCTAAGTAAGTACTCAGTATGTCCCAATTCCTTCCCTCAGTCTCTGATCCCTCACTGCATTCTAGATACAAACTAAAATTGTCTATTGTTTTTAAAGGTATTGATTTAATAATCTTACTTCCAATTTTTCTTAAAAGGAAACAACCCAGAGAACAAAATATTTTGTGATCAAGGATGATCACTGTGTCTCTTAATTATTTTAATATTAAAAATATTCTGAGCACCCTCCAAAAATATTCTTTTACTAAAAGAATAGTATTAACAAAAATGACATATATGAATACTTTTAATAGAATAATGACATGTTTACAATCTAGCATTAGAGAAATACAATTTATAAACAAACTTCTATGTACCACTATCTTTTTTGAATATATGTATTTTTTGTCAATGAACCTTTTTTAAAAATTTATTTACATGTGGTGCTGAGAATCAAATCCAGTGCCTCACACATGCTAGGCAAGTGCTCTTCCAGTGAGCCACAGCCCAGACCCATGTACACTATCTTATTTTAATTCTAATGAAAAATATATGTAGAAATAATACAGAAGTGAAATATATCAAAGTATTAATTATGGTTGTCTTTGGGTGGAGGGTTATGAGTGACTTTTAACTTTTTTTTCCTACCATTCATACAACCTTTTTTAAATTTTTTTTTTAGTTGTAGATGGGCACAATATTTATTTATTTATTTATTTATTTATTTATTTATTTATTTAATGTGGTGCTAAGGATCGAACCCAGTGCCACACACATGCCAGACGAGTGCTCTACCACTGAGCCACAAACCCAGCCCCTCATACAACATTTTTATAGTGAAAAATAAAATTTAATTGAAGAATAATTTCTTTGTTTTCTTCTCCATTTTTTTTTTGTCCTGGGATTGAACTCAAGCATGCTTAACCACTGAGCCACATCTCCAGCCCTTTTTATGTTTTATTTTGAGACAGGTTCTCACTAAGTTGCTTAGGGCCTTGCTAAATTGGTAAGGTTGGCTTTGAACTTGTGGTCCTTCTGCCTCAGCCTTCCAAGTCACTGGGATTACTGGCATGTGCCACCACTCCTGGCTTAATTGCAGAATGATTTCTAAGAATCTTTTAAGGAATACTCCACAGCAGCAAGAGTGATCTAAAACCACATGCAGCAATATAGATGAATTTCACAAGTATAATATTGAGTAAAAGTAAACAGATTAAAAAGTATACATAGCAAAAAGTTTACTTTGTACTAAGTACAAAAAAGCAAAGATAATCTATACTATCATTAGGGTATTGGTAACTTGGAGGAGAGGTGACTAGCAACTTTTATGTTTGGCTTCTTTTGCCCAATATTGTGTTTATGAAATGCATGATTTTTAGGGGATTGGAGGGAGGTTTGTAGTGACTGAAAAAGGACTCAAGGGGTCTTCTGTGATTCGGAAATGTTTTTTTTTTTATGATCTGTATGCTAGGTATGCTCAGTTTGTGAAAATTTATCACCTTTATGAATGCTATATTTCATATGTGTGTGTTATACTTCAATAAAAATTAGCAATAAGATAGAAAATGAACCAAAGTATCACAAATCATCATTGATGTTCTAGTCTGAGGAAAGAGTCCTTAGAACAAAAAACCCTCCAAAAACAAAACTTGTTTTTTCCACAAGATGGCAGCATTAGTTGCTTACAAATCAAATTCTGAGGTTCTTCCACACAAACATTTTAGGAACCGAATATTTGGTATATTGTTTTAGTAGAAAGAAGACAGCTTATGGATTTTGTAGTCTGACCTTCTCTTATTTTCCAGATGAAAAACAATGCTATTGAAGGAGGATGTGCTCAAGGACACATCACTAGGGGATAATCTCGGCTGAAAACTCAGGTTTCTGGGCTAGCGCTTGCTCTATCACAATTAAAAAACAAAACAAAATAAAACACTCATATTTTCATCTTTAATTCCCTCCTATCATGCTTTGGAATAGAAGATTTGCCAAGAAGAAGTGCCCCTTCTTTTATAACTGCAGAAAATAGATGTCTCAGATGGAATAGAAAATACATGACTAGAATTGGCAGTATTGACATGCTGCAGTGTAAAATTTCCTTATATGGGCTTTTAAAAATATTGTATGGCCAATTCTGCCTGAGCTAGCTTAGGCTTCTACTTCCTTCAGTGTGAAGGATAAACCAGATGACCTTTCTTCTCTCTCTCTCTGTTTCTCTCTTTTCCCCTATCCCTCTCTTTCTCTTTTTGGTCAATCCATATTTATTTGTATAACTTTGTTTTTAATTTTTTCTTAGGCAAGAAGCATCAAAGTCAGTTTTTAAAAAATCAAGTATCTGTTATGCACAAGGAAGGCATAGTACAAATTTACCAAGGAGACTCCTGAAGGTCTGAGTTACAAGGTGAGGGGGTCAACATTAGCCTGTTATTTCCCTCTCCTCTGTTCTCTTTCTAAAATGATGACAAAGGAATTTGAATCTGAGTCTCTTCAAAAGAACTGATAAACATCCCCTGGCATCACTCATATTTCATAATGATCAAGTTCACTCCTACCACTAATAAGAACATAATTGTCAGCCTGCCCTGCATCCCACTGAGTTCATACTTCAGCTTTCCTGACTTCTACCTTTGGTCCTGCTTCTTGTCAACATCAAGCATAAAGTACACAAGAAAGAAAAGCTTATCAGAGGGAAGCCTCAGGTTACGTTGACTCTTGGTGGCCAAAGGGAAGGTTGTGGTTGATTTATTTTTCCAAGTAACTAAGAGATAGCCAGAAAAGGCATTGTTTCAGCCCTTGTGGCTGAAAATCTTTTTAACACATATGACTCTTTTCTGTACTAGGAAGTAAGAAAACATGGAGAACATGGTCAATGCAGATGTTTTCATGGTATTAGTTATTATCTTGCTCATAAATGACCATATTCTAGGGCTGGAAATCGTAACTAGAATATGAAAACTTTGAAAGTAGCTCAATTCTTCATTGTATAATGATGGAAATGAGGGCCTGTGATAGATATGAACTCTCTAAAACTTCTTCTGAAATTTGGAAGAAAAATAATCTTGCTTAATTTAAAAGAAGTGGCTAGCTTAAATAGAAGGTATAAGTTTCCCTGTTCCTCAACTACTTCTCCAAGTACCAGCCAGAACTTTACAGAGAAAGTAAAGGACTGAAGCAATTTTCTGAATCATTTGGACTAAAACCCCATTGCATAGCTATAGCCTTTAAATATATGTGGTGTGGCTATAAAGTAATGTGACCAGTTTCCACAAACCACACAAGAAAACTGGGCATACTATTATATATTCATACAGCATGCTCTGGATTTTCCATGAATGCAGGGGACAGGAAATCCAGAAATAACCCCAAACTTGTTTTGAAACCAATTTCTACCTCCACCTTCAACAAACCTTTTGCAAAAGGCCAGTAAAGAGAAGCAAAATTGACTTATTCATGCCATCACAGTTGTTCTTATCTTTTCTCTTGTGCCTGTTTATTTCATCACTCTTGGTGCTAATACCAAGGAAAATGGCAAAAAGGTCAAAAGGAAGGAGGATTAAATGGTGATGATAATGAAAAGTGGCCTACTTACAGGATAAAAGATTAAAAAAACAGAATACTTGAAGTAAAAGAGGGTTTATTGGCCTCTCTCCTTTTAAAAAACTTTTTATTTTTAAATATATATATATTTTTAGTTGTCAATGGACCTTTTTATTTTATTTGTTTATATGTGATGCTGAGAATTGAACTGAGTGTCTCATTCATGCTAGGCAAGCCCTCTACCACTGAGCCACAACCCCAACCCCTTTCTTCCCCTTAATGCCCAATAACCTTGCTACTCAAGATGGGGTTCAAGTCCCAGGGGCACTGGCATCATTTGAAAACTTGTTACAAATGCAAAATATCAGCCCCCCCATGGTATATCTTAAAAAGAGATAATGAAATTATCATGTACAAGAGAAAAGATAAGAAGTGTGATGACATGATTAAAACAATTTCACTTCTCCTTAATGTTCATTTACAAAAGACCCCCAAGTGAATTGTGTGCACGCTGAAGTTTGTGAGACACTTATGTAGAGTATATAAGAATAATTCTAAAGTGGAACTTGGAAAATCAGGTTTCTCTCCATGCTTCTGCCACTTAGTGGTTTAATAAATTTATCCAAACCACTTCCCTTTTCTGAGCTTCAGTTTTCTCATGAATAAAATGAGGAGATTTTACCCAAAGATCTATGAGCATGTTTATGACCAAAGTTCTGGAAATATAATTAACAGTGGACATTTGATTTTGGATGCTTCCTTGAAAAGAGCTTTATTTTCATCAGATTAGTGAAATTTATGATTGAAACCCAGGTGATAATATCTTGGCTTCTTTGTCCATTTCCTTTTTGTTTGCCCCATTGGTTTGGCCCTTCCAAGGATTCTAGGATGGGGTGGCCATAGCTATCACTATTCCCAGTTTTTCAGATGGAGCCCACCTGAAGCAACAAGAAAAGATAGCGGTGCTGACAATGGAAAAGAGTCAGCATCTGCAGCTTTTCCCCTGGAGCTGGAGCAGAGGTAAATATAGAGGTAAATTCTCAGGAGACAGAGAAATAAGGATGGCTTCAGAAGCTGACCCTAGTACACCTGGCACTTTCTCTTCACAAGAACACTAAGGAGCATTAATTTTACCCTTAGTATTTATTTCACTCTTCCTGTTCTTCCATCTCTGGGTTCAGGTCAAGTTGACCATACCACCTCTTTGTGTTTGGGCACAGCCTTATTTTTAAAAATGAGCTAAAGTGAGGCAGAAGAGAAGTATTACCAGAAAGCTAGGGTCCTGTTCTATAAGAAGAAGTGGCTATTGTATCTTGTGTGTATATTTCTCTCGCTCTGAAGAGATAAAAGAGCTTTCCCCCTACTTTTTCAGTACAGAACTTCTGGTCACCAAAATGTGCATGAAGATTTCTCCCTACCAACAACCAGTCTTCAGTGGATACCAACTGGGTATACCATACTTTAATTCAATTCTGACAATATCTACTGGGATATATAATCAAATCACAAAGGATGAGGGCTCAATCCCACAGATTGCCTCACTTCATTTCAGATACCAGTTAAAAATAGTAGTTTTTCCCCTCTAACTTTTCACTGACTATAAATTGGGAGTTTCCACTATCCACCCTTTGGAGTCAAATAACTTTCTGCTGTGACTCAGAATTCATGGAAACACTCTGGTGATGTTTGTTGGTATATTATATTAATATAGGACATAAAATGTATACAGATGACTGACCAGATGAAGAGATACATAGGGCATGGTCTGAAAGGGTTCTGAGTGCAGGAGGTTCGGTCTATATAGTGTTGGGGGTGTGCCACCCTCCTGACAGATGGGTTTGCCAACTAGGATACTCTCTAAACTCTGGCCTATGTTTTTTTTTAAATTCATTATGTTGACATAATTGATTATATCATTGTTCATTGGGGATTAACTCAAACATCAGCTCTTTTCTCCTAGGAGATTGGGAGGTGGAGCTGAAAGTTCCAATTTTCTCATTATGGTTGGTTCCTGTGGCAACCTGTGCCCCCACCTCTGTATCCAGTGGCTATGTAGGAATCCTGAAATTATCAGTCAACTCATTAGCATACAAAAATACACTTATCATTTTTATTCCAAAGGGTTTAGGAGATTTGGGCCTGACTTTAGTCAGAGATCAAATATATATTTCTTTTTAGATCATAATATCTCACCCATGAACCTTAATTAACCATCTGCAGATGTTAAAGACCTGTTGCATTGACAATTACTGAATAAATAACTGCCTTAACCTTAGTGGCACAACAGTAATTTCATTATGCTCATGGATTTTGAGGTTCAGAAATTTGTTCAGAGCTTGGCCAGGTGATTATTTTGTTACTTATGGTGTCAACTGTGGTTACTCAGGGGTATTTAGATGATGTATAGGATAGTCTGGAAGATTCAAAATGGCTTCACTCCCATGTCTGATGCCTTGGTGGGAATCATAATACTGGATGGCATTCTCAAGGTAAACTTCTTACATGGACACTGGTTTCCTCCAGATGGATTATCTTTTTTAAAAATAGGTAGAAGTGCCAAGCATGATGGCATACACCTATAGAATCCCATCTGTTTAAGAGGCTTAGATAGGAGGATTGCAAGTTTAAGATCAGCCTCAGCAACTTAGTGAGGTCCTAAGCAACTTATGAGATCCTGTCTCAAAATAAAAATAAAATAAAAATAAAAAAGGGCTGGAGAGGTTGCTCAGTGGTTAAGTGCCCCTGGGTTCAATCCCCAGTACCACACAACAACAAAAATAACAATAGGTGGAAGCTGTATAGCTTTTTATAACCTAACACCAGAAGTCACATACTGTCATTTCTGACATATAGTAGTGGTTGAAGCAGTCACAAGCCCACATTGATTCAAGGGGAGGGAATGTAGACCACACTTCTCAATGGGAGGAGTGATAATGAATTAGCAGTTATTAAAAAACACCCTCTTCTACATCCATGAGATAAACAATAGTGAGGAAACACTACCCAGTCCTAAATTGGAGCATGCATGCTGCCAAGGATTACTTTTTCACATATAATTTGGGGTCCACACAAAAGGGCAACTTCAGCAGATGCTGCAAATGCTCTTTGGTTCTTTTCTGCATGTATCACATCGTATCTTGGTTTAGTGGATCTTAGAGCTTTGGCCTAAAAGGTAGGAGTAAGGACATAGCAAAAAGTGTACACAATCTCTTTCTGTGCCTTGCTTTCACCTCTTCCCACCATTTGTCTCCCTCCTTTTTTATAGGATCTCGATGGGCTATGCTACACACTCTCTGTCTCCCTACTCTTGAGCCATCCCTTGTTTCTGTTCCAGTTTCCAAGAACTGAGGAATAGTGTCTTGCTGCACCAGCCCTCCAGGATCAGAAAAAAATTTTAAAAATCAAATTATGCAAAAAGAGGGGGGAGATCAAGAGAACCAAAAGAAAGTAAAAGTTGCCTGCCTTAGGCCAGTTCTATTTAAATTTCCTATATTCCATCCTAGCAGGGTCGTCTAATTGTGTGGCTCTGTGGATTCCAGAATTTCATTTTATTCTTGATCCACACCAGAGATCTTGCTCTCTGTGCAGGAGGAGGGACTTTAAATCCCCTACTTGTCTACCTCTCCAAATTGTGTTCACTGGTCCCTTATTCTGTGCCAAACACTTTATATACATTACCCATTTAAACCTTATAAAATCCTGTGACATATGTAATATTTTCTCTGAGTTACAAGTAAAAAAACCAAGGTTAGTAAGCTGAAATAACTTGTTCTAGCTCACACTATTAGAATACAAAAGAACTTAGTTTGGAACCTCAGGCAGTCTGAGTTCCTAAAACCTTCAAGTGGCAATGGCTCTATATTTTTATCAGCTGAGGAACAATAGTATTTATCATAAATCTAGAAGAACAACTTATTTACAGGCAATAAGATCATAGCATATGCACTGTGTGCAACTGACATAAATAACCAATATTAATAAAAATACATATTTAAGAGAGGTTAGATAAGCTAGGCATGGTGGCATGAGCCTGTAATCCCAGCTACTCAGGAAGTTGAAACAAGAGTATCACAAGTTCAAGGCCTATCTCAGCAACTAGCAGGATTCTGTCAAAATATAATAAAAAATGTTTGGGTGTAGCTCAGTGGTAGAGTGCTTGCCTAGCTTGTGTGAGACCCTTTGTTTAATCCCTAGTACCATGTGTGTGTGTGTGTGTGTGTGTGTGTGTGTGTGTGTGTGAAAGAGAGAGAGAAGAAGAGAGAGAGAGAGAGAGAGAGAGAGAGAGAGAGAGAGAGAGAGAGAGAGAGAAGCAGAGAAAGACTAGGTAATGATAACAATGGAAGTTGAGATTTACCAAAAGCTTACAATGTACCATGCACTAATGAAATTTTATACCTATATTAATTTCTTAACTACTCATAACAACTTGAGTGATAGGTGGTATTATTATCATATTTTATAATTGAGGAAAACAAGGCATAGAGAGGGTAATTTAGTTGTCCTCAGGCAAACTCTAATAGACTCAGCAAATATTTGAATTCAGGCATCTTAACTAGAGAGCCCATGTGCTCAACCATTATATAATTCTTCTTCTTTTGATTGTATCTGCTCTTGAAAGTTGAAATTAAAGACACTATTAATCTTTCTGAGAGTTTGAAGCTATGTAGTCTACTTTAAAGGTACAGAGTATTAAATATCTAAGAGCTATTTTGGTTAAGACCTTTCATTACCCCTCCAGGAGATCTTTTTTTGATTTTTTTAACTAGTTCAATAGCAGTGATTTTCACATAGTAAAATGCTTGATAATTTACTTTATGATAGTTAAATTTTATGATAAGAGGTTTAAGATTAAGAGGTTTAAGATTGTCTGAACTAGTAAACTAAATGAAAACAAACTGTTTCCTTTCTGCTCAGACTTGTTGAGAATCATCAGTGAATGAGGCTGTATACTAAACATTTGGGGAAACACAAGATGTGAAAATGGCCATCAATAATTATCTTTCTATATCTGACCCCTTAATCCTAGAGAACTTACATTGTGATAAGTTAGTCTTGTTCCCAACTCCTACCTCCCCCATTTCTTTAGGTATGGTCCTTCACACAGAGATGGCTTTCTGTCTTGCCATATTCCAGCAAACATGTATGTGGAGTTGAAGTTGCCCACTAGCTTGATAGAAGAATGGGGGCAGAAACCCAGTATGGCTGCATTTTGGCTTTTCTTTCATGTGGTTTCCTCAACAAAAACCAGCCAACCCATTAATTTACCACATGGAAATGAATGAAAATGAAAACACAATATATCAACATTTGTTGGACATTGCTAAAGCAATGCAGGGAGGGAAATTTATAGCACTGAATGTACAGATTCACAAAGAAGAAAGGTCTTAATAAACCCCAATTGAGTAGAAGGAAGAAAATAAGAATAATGTAGGAATCAATGAAATTAAAAGAAAAACAACAGGAAATAAATATGGTCCTTAGAAAACGTCCATAAAACTGACAAATGTCTATAACGACTGATTTAAAAAGAGAAAGCACAAATTACTAATATTAGGAATGAAGCACAGAATATCAGTACGGACTCTGCAGATATCAAAAGGATAATAAGGGAATACTATGAAAAACTCTACACCTGATTTGGCCACTTTGACTAAATGAACCACTTTCTTGAAAAAACAAAAGTACCATAATTCTCCTAATACCAAATAGTTCATATGAAGAGCCCTAAATTAGTAATGAAATTGTTGTTTTTAAAACTCCAAAAAGAAATATCAAAGTTCAAATAATTTTACTGAAAAATTCTTCCAAATGTTTAAAGAATAATTAACATAATTCTGCATAGCATCTTCCAGAAAATAAGAGGGAGCACTTCCCAATTCATTTTAAGAACCTTAAATTACCTTGATACCAAAAGAAGACAAAGAAAGATCAAGAAGAAAAAGTAAAAGACAAGGAGTAGTAGGACAGTAAGCAAGCAGAAAAAGACAATTACAGATCAGTATCCCTCATGAATGTAGATTTTAAAGTTCTTTAAAAATATTAACAGACTGAGAGCTGGGGTTGTGCCTCAGTTGTAGAGCACTTGCCTAGCAAGAGTGAGGCCCTGGGTTCGATCCTCAGCACCACATATAAATAAATAAAATAAAGGTATTGTGTTCAACTACAACTAAAAAAAATATTTAAAAAATATTGACAGTCCAGGCATGGCGTTATACAGCTGTAACCACAGTTACTCAGGAGGATGAAGTAAGAGGATCACAAGTTTGAGGTCAGTCTCAGCAACTTAGCAAGATCCTGTCTCAAAATTTTAAAAAAGACATAGAAAGGGATAGGGATATAGCTCAGTGGTAAAACACCCCAGGTTGAAACCTCAGTACCAATAGACAAACAAACAAATTAATTAATGGAATTCAGCAATACATAAAAAGAATTCTACACCATGACCAATGGAACTTATTTAATTGTAAAGGTAGCCACATAGGTTATTATAAAAGCCAACAGTTTTATATATTTTTTGGTTTGTAATTCTTATTTTTCCTCTATGATGTTAAAAGCAAGTACTGCTGGTGGGACTGCAAATTAGTGCAGCCAATTTGAAAAGCAGTATGGAGATTCCTTGGAAATCTGGGAATGGAACCACCATTTGACCCAGCTATTCCTCTTCTCAGACTATACCCAAAGGACCTAAAAACAGCATACTACAGGGACACAGCCACTCAATGTTTATAGCAGCACAATTCACAATAGCTAAACTGTGGAGCCAGCCTAGATGTCCTTCAGTGGATGAATGGATTAAAAATGTGGCATATATATACACAATGGAATATTACTTAGCAATAAAAGAGAATAAAATCATGGCATTTACAGGTAAATGGATGTCGTTAAAGAAGATAATACTAAGTAAAGTTAGCCAATCCCCAAAAAATAAATGCCAAATGTTTTCTCTGATATAAGGAGGGTGGCTCAAAGTGGGGTAGAGAGGGAGAGCATGGGAGGAAAATTACCTCTGGATAGGGAATAGGGGTGGGAGGGAAAGGGAGGGAGAAGGGGAATAGCTAGGATGGTGGAAGTAGACCCTCATCATTATACAAAATACATGTATGAAGATGTGAATTTTGTGTCAACATATCTTATAAACAAACAGTGATATGATAAATGGTGGTATAAAGGTGTATTAAGAATTATAATGCAAAAAAATAAGAGAGTTCATGGATAATGGCATAACTTGGTGTGAACATACTTTATATAGAGAGTTACAAAAAATTGTGCTGTGAATGGATAATTATGAATGTAATGCACTCCACTATTGTCATGTATGAAATAAATAAATAAATAAATAAATAAATAAATGGCAATACTTGAGTTTAAAAAAATAAGCATAAATCTATATTATTGGGCATACAATGTGTAAAGACATGTATCACAATGTGTATTTGTGAAAGGATAATAACAAAGATGACATGGAGCTATAAAGCAGCAGGGTTTTTGTACTATATTTATACTATGACCAAGTTTTTTATTCATTCCAATTTGACTGTTATAAAGTTAAGGTGCTAATTGTAATTCCCAGAGTAACCACTAAAGAAACAACTTACAAATATAGAGAAAAAGAAATGAGAAGGGAATCACAACAATTCATTGGGGAAAAATCAATGAGTCACATAAAAGGCAGTAATGGAAGCATTAAAGAACAAAGATTACAAACTATACAGAGAAGAGCTTATAAGCAAAAAGGCAGAAGCAAGACTTTCCTTATCATTAATTACTTTAAATATAAAGTGATTAAACTTTACAATTAAAGACAACATTGGCAGAATGCATTTTAAAACCTTCATCCTGTCTAGATATGCTGTCTACAAGAGGCTCACTTTTTAATTTTTTATCCCACTATTTTAAAATTATTTTCTCATTTGTCTTTCAGAAATTGTATGTTTAAAGAAATTTAAAATATACCAAACCCTAATGTCCTTGTCACTTGACATAATTTTTTAAGCCGGTTCACATTTGTATGGTGCACACCTAGCACTCTCACTTGCACAGAGTAGGCAATGAAGAATTGATTGTTATGATATTTTAAAACATTTGTTAATTAACTAGATTAAACCTCTCTTTCTTTCTCCATATATATATATATGTATATATATTTTAAAATATCATATTACACATGTTAAATACATACATTTTTATCTTTTAATTTAAGAGAGAGAAAAATATTCTTTTTTGACTATTCAGAAGTTTTTAATCAGTGTTAGATGTAGTAGTTTTCTACCCTGGCTATACAAGAATTACCTGGGACTAAAGAGACCCTAAGCAACTTAGAGAGACCGTGTATCAAAATAAAAAATAAAAATGGCTGGGAATGTGGCTCAGTGGTTAAGTGCCCCTGGGTTCAATCACTGGTACCAGAGGGAGGAAAAAAAGAATTACCTAGGGATCTTTTTTCCCCCATGTTTTATTGGTATGTTATAATTATATACAGTAGTGGAATTTATTGTTACATATTCATACATCCACATGATATAAGAATATTTGGTCAATTTCATTCTCCAGTATTTCCCCTGTCCCTTACCATTTTTACTCTCCTTGGTCCCCTTCCTCCATTCCATTGATCTCCCTTCTATTTTTATTAGACCCCACCCCCTACCTGCTATACCTTTCTTTTCTTTTATCCTTTCTAGCTTCCTCATATAAGGGAAAATATGTCAGACTTGACTTTCTGAGTTTGGTTTATTTTAATATAATACTATCAAGTTCCATCTACTTTCCCACAAATAACATAATTTCATTCTTTTTGTGGTTGATAAAACTCCATTTGATATATATATATATATATATATATATATATATATATATATATATTACATTTTATTTACCCATCCATTCATCGATACCAACCTAGTCTAGTTCTATGATTTGGCTATTGTGAATTGTGCTGTCATAAGCATGGGCACATATGTGTTGCTATAGTATGATGATTTTAATTCTTTAGGGTAAATACTGAGGAGTAGTGTAGGTGGGTCATATGGTGGTTCCATTCCTAGTCTTTTGAGGAACCTCCATTCTATTACCATAGTGGTTGTACTAATTTATAATTCTACCAGCAGTGTAAAAGTGCTCTTTTCTCCTACATCCTCTCCAGCATTTGTTATTATTTGTATTCTTGATGGTTGCCACATTCTCACTGGGGTGAGATAAAATCTCAGTGTAGTTTTGATTTGTATTTTACTAATTATAAAGATGTTGAATGTTTTTTTCATATATTTGTTGTTCTCTTGTATTTCTGTTTTTGAAATATGTCCCTTTAGTTTATTTGTGATTTTACTGATTGGATTATTATTATTTTTTGGTGTATTTTTTTCAGTTTTTTTCCTTTCTTTTTTTTTGGGGGGGGGGCGGGGAGGATACCAGGGATTGAACCCAGGGGCCCTTAACTACTGAGCCACATCCCAAGGCTCTTTTATTTTTTATTTTGAAACAGTCTCACTAAGTTGTTTAGGGCCTTACTAAATTGGTAAGTCTGGCTTTGAACTTGGGATCCTCTTGTCTCAGCCTTCTTAGTTGATGGGATGGCAGGCATTTACTATTGCACCCAGCTTTTTTAGTTCTTTTTTTTTTTTTTTTTAAGAAACATTAATTTTATTTTTTTTTTATTGGTCGTTCATAACATTACATAGTTCTTAATACATCATATTACACGGTTTGATTCAAGTGGATTATGAACTCCCGCTTTTACCCCGTATACGAATTGCTGTATCACATCAGTTACCCTTCCATTGATTGACATATTGCCTTTCTAGTGTCTGATGTATTCTGCTGTCTGTCCTATTGTCTACTATCCACCCTCCCCTCCCCTCCCCTCCCCTCCCCTTTTCTCTCTCTACCCCTTCTACTGTAAATCATGTCTTCCATTTGTATTCTCTTGACTTACCCCTCCTTACCTCTTATATGACATTTTGTATAACCCTGAGGATCGCCTTCCATTTCCATGCAATTTCCCTTCTCACTCCCTTTCCCTCCCACCTCTCATCCCTGTTTACTGTAAATATTCTTCTCAAGCTCTTCGTCCCTACCCTGTCCTTGTTTACACCCCTTATATCAAAGGAGTCATTTGGTATTTGTTTTTTAAAGATTGACTAGCTTCACTTAGCATAATCTGCTCTAATGCCATCCATTTCCCTCCAAATTCTATAATTTTGTCATTTTTTAATGCAGAGTAATATTCCATAGTGTATAAATGCCACATTTTTTTTATCCATTCATCTATTGAAGGGCATCTAGGCTGGTTCCACAGTCTTGCTATCGTGAATTGAGCTGCTATGAACATCGATGTAGCAGTGTCCCTGTAGCATGCTCTTGTTAGGGCTTTAGGGAATAGACCGAGAAGGGGAATAGCTGGGTCAAATGGTGGTTCCATTCCCAGCTTTCCGAGAAATCTCCATACTGCTTTCCAAATTGGCTGCACCAATTTGCAGTCCCACCAGCAATGAACAAGAGTGCCCTTTTCCCCGCATCCTCTCCAGCACTTATTGTTGTTTGACTTCCTAATGGCTGCCAGTCTTACTGGAGTGAGATGGTATCTTAGGGTAGTTTTGATTTGCATTTCTCTGACTGCTAGCGATGGTGAGCATTTTATCATGTACTTGTTGATTGATTGTATGTCCTCCTCTGAGAAGTGTCTGTTCAGGTCCTTGGCCCATTTATTGATTGGGTTATTTGTTATCTTATTGTCTAATTTTTTGAGTTCTTTGTATATTCTGGTTATTAGGGCTCTATCTGAAGTGTGTGGAGTAAAGATTTGTTCCCAGGATGTAGGCTCCCTATTTATCTCTCTTATTGTTTCTTTTGCTGAGAAAAAACTTTTTAGTTTGAGTAAGTCCCATTTGTTGATTCTATTTGTTAACTCTAGCGCTATGGGTGTCCTATTGAGGAATTTGGAGCCCGATCCCACAGCGTGTAGATCATAACCAACTTTTTCTTCTATCAGATGCCGTGTCTCTGATTTAATATCAAGCTCCTTGATCCATTTTGAGTTAACTTTTGTGCACGGCGAGAGATAGGGATTCAGATTCATTTTGGTGCAAATGGATTTCCAGTTTTCCCAGCACCATTTGTTGAAGATGCTATCCTTCCTCCATTGCATGCTTTTAGCCCCTTTATCAAAAATAAGATAGTTGTAGTTTTGTGGATTGGTTACTGTGTCCTCTATTCTGTACCATTGGTCCACCCGCCTGTTTTGGTACCAGTACCATGCTGTTTTTGTTACTATTGCTCTGTAGTATAGTTTGAAGTCTGGTATCGCTATACCACCTGATTCACACTTCCTGCTTAGTATTGTTTTTGCTATTCTGGGTCTTTTATTATTCCATATGAATTTCATGATTCTTTTATCGATTTCTACAAGATATGCTGTTGGGATTTTGATTGGCATTGCATTGAACTTATAGAGAACTTTTGGTAATATCGCCATTTTGATGATGTTAGTTCTGCCTATCCATGAGCAGGGTATGTTTTTCCATCTTCTAAGGTCTTCTTCTATGTCTTTCTTTAGGGTTTTGTAATTTTCATTGTATAAATCTTTCACCTCTTTTGTTAGGTTGATTCCCAAGTATTTTATTTTTTGGGGGGATATTGTGAATGGAGTAGTTGTCCTCATTTCCGTTTCAGAGGATTTGTCGCTGATATACAGGAATGCCTTTGATTTATGCGTGTTGATCTTATATCCTGCCACTTTGCTGAATTCATTTATTAGCTCTAATAGCTTCTTTGTAGACCCTTTTGGGTCTGCTAGGTATAGAATCATATCATCTGCAAATAGTGATAATTTAAGTTCTTCTTTTCCTATTTTTATGCCTTTAATTTCTTTTGACTGTCTAATTGCTCTGGCCAGTGTTTCGAGGACTATGTTGAACAGAAGTGGTGAGAGAGGGCATCCCTGTCTTGTACCAGATCTTAGAGGGAATGCCTTCAATTTTTCTCCATTCAGAATGATGCTGGCCTGTGGCTTATCATAGATTGCTTTTACAATGTTGAGGTATGATCCTGTTATCCCTAATTTTTCTAGCGTTTTGAACATAAAGGGATGCTATACTTTGTCGAATGCTTTTTCTGCATCTATTGAGATGATCATATGGTTCTTATTTTTAAGTCTATTGATGTGGTGAATAACATTTATTGATTTCCGTATATTGAACCAGCCTTGCATCCCAGGGATGAATCCTACTTGATCATGATGTATAATTTTTTTGATATGTATTTGAATCCGATTCGCCAGAATTTTATTGAGGATTTTTGCGTCAAGGTTCATTAGAGATATTGGTCTGTAGTTTTCCTTCTTTGATATGTCTTTGTCTGGTTTCGGAATCAGGGTGATGTTGGCCTCGTAGAATGAATTTGGAAGTTCTCCCTCTTTTTCTATTTCCTGAAATAGCTTGAAAAGTATTGGTGTTAGTTCCTCTTTAAAGGTTTTGTAAAACTCTGCTGTATACCCATCCGGTCCTGGGCTTTTCTTAGTTGGTAGTCTTTTGATGGTTTCTTCTATTTCCTCTATTGTTATTGGTCTGTTTAGGTTGTCTATATCCTCTTGGCTCAATCTGGGCAGATCATAAGACTCAAGGAATTTATCTATGCCTTCACTATCTTCTATTTTATTGGAGTATAAGGATTCAAAGTAATTTCTGATTATCTTCTGTATTTCTGAAGTGTCAGTTGTGATATTGCCTTTTTCATCCCGTATGCTAGTAATTTGGGTTCTCTCTCTTCTTCTCTTCGTTAGCATGGCTAAGGGTCTGTCAATTTTATTTATTTTTTCAAAGAACCAGCTTTTAGTTTTGTCAATTTTTTCAATTGTTTCTTTTGTTTCAATTTCATTAATTTCAGCTCTGATTTTAATTATTTCTTGCCTTCTACTTCTTTTGCTGTTGTTTTGCTCTTCTTTTTCTAGGATTTTGAGATGAAGTATGAGATCATTTATTTGTTGGTTTTTTCTTTTTTTGAGGAATGAACTCCGAGCAATGAATTTTCCTCTTAGAACTGCTTTCAATGTGTCCCATAGATTCCGATATGTTGTGTCTGTGTTTTCATTTAACTCTAGGAATTTTTTAATTTCCTCCTTTATGTCTTCTAAAACCCATTGATCACTCAGCAACCTATTGTTCATTCTCCAGGTGATGCTTGCTTTTTCCTTTCTTCTTTTATCATTGATTTTCAGTTTCATTCCATTATGATCAGATAAGATGCATGGTATTATCTCTACCCCTTTGTATTGTCTAAGAGTTGCCCTGTGACATAGTATATGGTCTATTTTTGAGAAGGTTCCATGTGCTGCTGAGAAAAAAGTGTAGCTACTTGATGTTGGGTGGTATAGTCTATATATGTCAATTAAGTCTAAGTTGTTAATTGTGTTATTGAGTTCTATAGTTTCCTTATTTAACTTTTGTTTGGAAGATCTGTCCAGTGGTGAGAGAGGTGTGTTGAAGTCTCCCATGATTATTGTATGTTGGTCTATTAGACTCTTGAACTTGAGAAGAGTTTGCTTGATGAATACCGCTGCACCATTATTTGGGGCATATATATTTATGATTGTTATGTCTTGTTGGTTTATGGTTCCCTTGAGCAGTATGAAGTGTCCTTCTATATCCCTTTTGATTAGCTTTGGCTTGAAATCTATTTTATTAGATATGAGTATGGACACGCCTGCTTGTTTCCGCGGTCCGTATGAGTGATATGATTTTTCCCAACCTTTCACCTTCAGTCTATGTATATCTTTTCCTATCAAATGCGTCTCCTGTAGACAGCATATTGTTGGGTCTTGTTTTTTGATCCATTCTACTAGCCTGTGTCTCTTAATTGGTGAGTTTAAGCCATTAACATTTAGGGTTATTATTGAGATATGGTTTGTTCTTCTATCCATATTTGTTTATTGATGTTACTAAACCTGATTTGTTATCCTCTTTGACTACTTTCCCCCCTTTACTGTCCTACCTCCCATTGTTGGTTTTCAATGTTATTTTCCATTTCCTCTTCCTGTAATGTTTTGCCAAGGATTTTTTGAAGAGATGGTTTTCTAGCTGCGAATTCTTTTAACTTTTGTTTATTGTGGAAGGTTTTAATTTCATCTTCTAACCTGAAGCTTAATTTCGCCAGATACACGATTCTTGGTTGGAGCCCATTGTCTTTCAGTGTTTGAAATATGTTATTCCAGGATCTTCTAGCTTTCAGAGTCTGTGTTGAGAGATCAGCTGTTATCCTGATTGGTTTACCCCTAAATGTAATCTGCTTTCTTTCTCTTGCAGCTTTTAAAATTCTCTCCTTATTCTGTATGTTGGACATCTTCATTATAATGTGTCTAGGTGTGGATCTCTTATGATTTTGCACATTCGGCGTCCTGTAGGCTTCTAGGATTTGGGATTCTGTCTCAATCTTCAATTCTGGGAAGTTTTCTCGTATTATTTCACTGAATAGACTGTTTATTCCTTTGGAATGGAGCTCTGTGCCTTCCTGTATCCCAATGACTCTTAAATTTGGTCTTTTGATATTGTCCCATAATTCTTGAATGTTCTGCTCATGGTTTCTTAGCAGACTTGCTGAGCTGTCTATGTTCTTTTCCAGTTGAAATACTTTGTCCTCATTGTCTGATGTTCTCTCTTCTAAATGATCTACTCTGCTGGTAGTATTCTCAATTGAGTTTTTAAGTTGGTTTATTGTTTCCTGCATTTCTAGAATTTCAATTTGTTTGTTTTTTATTACCTCTATCTCCCTGTGAAATTGATCTTTTACTTCCTGGATTTGTTTGTCAATGTGGTCTTTCATTGTCTGATTTTGCTGTCTCATGTCTTCCTTGAGACTCCAGATCATCTGAAGCATATATATCCTGAACTCTTTATCTGATATTCCATCTGTTGCAGCTATTACCTCTTCTAAAGTTGAGTTGACCTGCATTGCTTGTGGTCCTTTCTTTCCTTGTCTTTTCATACTGCTCGCGTTTCTTTCTGCTTGGTGCAACTGTTGTGTTTTGAAATTTACCCCCTATTTATTTATGTTGCTCTTGTATACTTGAAAAGTCTCCCTTGCAGGTGCGGGCGGCGGCTGTGCCCCTACTCCTATTGGGGTGACGTGTCTACCACGCTGGCGGCTCTCTGGGCCTGTTCCGGGAGTGGAAGGCGGCTCTGCTCTGTCCGTATTCCAATTGGGGTGTCGTGACTACAATGCTGGCAGGACGCTGGGCCTGTTCCGGGCGTGGGCGGTGGGCTTGGCTGGCGGGATTCCACCTAATGGCAGTCCCTAACCTCCCTGCTTGCTAATTAATGGCTTCTCTGAGGCGCCACGCCTTCTGTAGCTGCGGGGCAGGCCGCGCGAATCAGTTGGCCTGGATCTCCGGGGTCCTGCTGCTGGCTGTTTTGATGTTGCAAGCTGTTGGAGAGTGGTGGTGTATTCTTCAGCTTTCCCGGATGGTGGCCGCTGACTGCCTCGGCAGAGTGTCCGCTGTGGGGGATGGGACTGTACCGCTTCCTTCCCCTTCTGAGAGCCTGTGCTCGGCCCAAGGGTCCGTGTGGGCTTGGCTGGTGGGATTCCACCTAATGGCCTTCCCTAACCTCCCTGCTTGCCAATTAATGGCTTCACTGAGGCGCCACGCCTTCTGTAGCTGCAGGGCAGGCCACGCGAATCAGTTGGCCTGGGTCTCCGGGGCCCTGCTGCAGGCTGCTGGGATCCCTGGCACTCTATCACTTTGATTTTTTCTGCTTGCCCCTCCCCCAGCGCTGGCTAGCCAGGTTTCCTTTTGGCTGCTACTGGGAGGAGGGGTTGGAGGTCAGGTGTCTCTGGTTTCCCCCTAGCCTGTATGGAGGCTCAGCTTGATACTCCCTCTCCCGGCAGGCCTAGGAGAGATTTTATGCGAATTCCCGCTGTCTGGGGGGTGAGCTGAATGACACCGACCTGTTTTGATGTCGCACTCTGAAGGAGAGTGGCGGTGTATCCTTCAGCTTTCCCGGATGGTGTCCGCTGTGGGGGATGGGACTGTACCGCTTCCTTCCCCTTCTGAGAACCCGTGCTCGGCCCAAGGGTCCGTGTGGGCTTGGCTGGTGGGATTCCACCTAATGGCCTTCCCTAACCTCCCTGCTTGCCAATTAATGGCTTCACTGAGGCGCCACGCCTTCTGTAGCCGCAGGGCAGGCCACGCGAATCAGTTGGCCTGAGTCTCCGGGGCCCTGCTGCAGGCTGCTGGGATCCCTGGCACTCTATCACTTTGATTTTTTCTGCTTGCCCCTCCCCCAGCGCTGGCTAGCCAGGTTTCCTTTTGGCTGCTACTGGGAGGAGGGGTTGGAGGTCAGGTGTCTCTGGTTTCCCCCTAGCCTGTCTGGAGGCTCAGCTTGATACTCCCTCTCCCGGCAAGCCTAGGAGAGATTTTATGCGAATTCCCGCTGTCTGGGGGGTGAGCTGAATGACACCGACCTGTTTTGATGTCGCACTCTGAAGGAGAGTGGCGGTGTATCCTTCAGCTTTCCCGGATGGTGGCCGCTGACTGCCTCGGCGGAGTGTCCGCTGTGGGGGATGGGACTGTACCGCTTCCTTCCCCTTCTGAGAGCCTGTGCTCGGCCCAAGGGTCCGTGTGGGCTTGGCTGGTGGGATTCCACCTAATGGCCTTCCCTAACCTCCCTGCTTGCCAATTAATGGCTTCACTGAGGCGCCACGCCTTCTGTAGCCGCAGGGCAGGCCACGCGAATCAGTTGGCCTGGGTCTCCGGGGCCCTGCTGCAGGCTCGCTTTTTTAGTTCTTTATATATTCTGGATATTAATCTTCTGTCAGAAGAGTAGCTAGCCAGAGTAGCTAGATTTTCTCCTCTCTCTTCACTTTCTTAATTGTTTTCTTTGCTGTTCAGAGGCTTTTTAATATATATATTTTACTTTTAGTTGGACACAATGACTTTATTTTATTTATTTATTTTTATGTGGTGCTGAGGATGGAGCCCAGTGCCTCACACCTGCTAGGCAAGCACTCTACCACTGAGCCACAACCCCAGCCCTGTTCAGAAGCTTTTTAATTTGATGCTATCCCATATCTTAATTCTTGGTACTATTTCCTGAGCTTTATGAGTCATATTGAGGGAATTGTTGCCTGTGACTATATGTTGTGGTGAGACTATGTTTTATTCTAGGATTTGCAAAATTTTTGGTCTAATTTCTAGGTCTTTGATCCATTTTGAGTTGACTTTTTTCAAAAGGGTAAGAAATAAGGATCTAGTCTCATTCTTCTACATATGGATAACCAGTTTTCCCAGAACAAGCTCTCTTTTCTTCAATGTTTTTGTTCATCAAGGATAAAGATGACTGTACCTGTGTGGAGTTGTCTCTGTGTCTTCTGTTTTGTCCCCTGATCTCTGTGTCTGTTTTTATTCTAGTACCATGCAGTTTTTGTTAGTATAGCTCTATAGTATAATTTGCAATTGGGTATTGTGATGCCTCTAGCATTGCTTTTTTAAATTTTGAATTGCTTTGATCACACTGGGTGTTTTGTTCTTCCAAATAATTTTTTTGGAGGGTACCAGGGATTGAACTCAACCACTGAGCCATATTTCCAGTCCTATTTTGTATTGTATTTAGAGACAGGGTCTCACTGAGTTGCTTAGTGCCTTGCTAAATTGCTAAGGCTGACTTTGAACTGGTGATCCTTCTGCCTCAGCCTCCGGAGCTGCTGGGATTACAGGCGTGCCACTGACCTGGCTCGTTAAAGACTTTTGCATCAAAATTCATTGGGGATATTGGTCTATAGTTTTTGTTCCTTAATGTGTCCTTCTCTGGATTTGGTATGAGGGTGCTATTGGCTTTATAGAATGGTACGGAAATGTTTCACCCTTTCTGTTTCATGAGATAATTTGAGAAGCATTGGCATTAGTTCCTCTTTAAAGATCTGGTAGGATTCAGCTGAGAATCCATCTGGTCCTTGGCTTTTTTTTGTTGGAAGGTTTTTAATTACTGCTTGTTTCATGCTTGTTATTGGTCTGTTTAGGTTTTCTGTATCCTTTTGGCACTATTTTGGCAGGAGAGACTCACTTTAGACCTGAAAAACTATTGATACATGAAAGAACCTGGATAAATCTACAGAGATTTATGCTGAATTACAAAGGACAATCCCCCCAAATTATATACTGTATTTACCATACATAATATTCTTGATATGGACAAAATTATTGAAATGGAGAACAGATTCTTAGTTGTCAGAGGATAAGTGTATGTGTATGTGAAAAAAGTGTATGAAGCTGTGAATGGGCAACCATGAGGGATTCTTACTGTGATAGAACTCTTCTGTATCTTGATTGGGTCAATGTCACTGTCTTGGTTATGATAATGTATGTCTTTCAAGATGTTTCCACTGGGGTAATCTGGGTAATGGGTACATGGGATCTCTCTTTGCTGTTTATTACAATTGTGTGTAAATCTACAAGTATCTCAAAATTTTAAAAAAATAATTAAAAATCAGAATGCATAGAAAGAAAATTCAGGATGACAATGTACTATCATTGAGATAGGATTATAGCTGTTTTTTACTTTTTCCTTTGGGATTTAAAAGATTTTTGAATTTATGTAGTAGGAACTGTGTTATTTGTGCATTGTTTGTATTTTATGTGCATAACAGTGTGGGAATCATGGAAATTGGCTTCCCTCTCCTCCTCTTTCCCACAACACACCAAGGTTACTTAAGCAATCTATTCACATGATTCCAAACTCCACTGTACCCCACCTCATCTTCATTCGTATCTTACATTTACACTCTATAGTCTGACTACTTACCTAGCAGGAATCAAAGCCTTACCTTAAGGTTAGAATCTGTTCATGAATTTTAGATTTTAATCTGGGAAGAGGGCAGGAATAGAATTTGGAGGATTAAAGAGGAGGTCATAAGGGCCTTTGCTACATCCTCAATAAAATAAAAATTATACAAGATGGTAAATGAGAGAAGGACTCCCGGGAAATGGTTGTGCTTCTTATTTTGCAGTCGCCCACATAGCTTTAAAAATAAATCAGGAAATAGGCATCTGCTTCCCTTATCTCGAGAAATGCTGATTCTTTTCTTCTGAGGAAGGGGTGCTTTCTCCTTCTCCTAAACAATAAAGCAAAACTCTGAATTTTATTTGATCGACACCAAGGTTTGTCCTTGATTAATTTCTTTTTCACCCTCTCCTTGCCTAATGCTAAAAGCATGTGGTGTGTTTCAGTTTTAAATGACAGCTGCTAGCCTGGATTCTTGAAGGATATTCCTTGTCACTTATTTTTTGGAAGGAAAGAATTTCAGTTTAAAAATTCCAGTGTTTTATTATGAAATTTTCAAAGATACAAAAAAATTGAAATAATTTTGCCATGAGCATATGTGAAAATACCTAGATTCTATGATTTATATTTCATTGAATTTGCTTTATTACATACTTATGCATTTAGCCATGGTATATATTCATTCAACAATTAATTTGATTTCATTACAGACTTCAGTACATTTCCCCCAATCACATTACTATGCATATCATTAGTTAGAGTTTAACAGTTGGCTAAGGTTCTCTTTTACTTTGATGTCAAATTTATATATAATAAAATATGCAAATCTTATGTGGTACATTGGCTGAGTTCTCATATACATGCAACTGTGTAATTCAAACCTCTGTCAAGATGCAGAACATAATCATCACCAAGAAAAATTTCCCTCATACCTGTTCCCTGTCATTCCCCACCCCCAACACCCTGCAGAGGTAACTAGTGTTCTGATGTTTTTACATGAGTCCTAGAGTTTCATAATAGAATTATGCAGCGTGTACTCTTTATGAAAGGCTTCTTTCACTCAGTATAATACCCTTAAGTGTTATTCATGTTGCATGCATCAGTGTCAGCTTATGTTTTTTTTTTAATATTTCATTGTATGAGAATATCCCAGTTTATCCATTTTTCTATGGATAGATACTTGTCCTATTTTCAGTTTTTTTTGCTATTATGAATAGAGCTGTTATTATTGCTTTTGTGTTAATAGATTTATCTAATTTGAGGAAGTACTCTAGAATATTTCAGTTGCAGAAGTGAGGAGTAGAGGTGGGAATTATGGTTGAATCCTATATGGTAGCCCATGAACTGGACCTTGGCTTAGTGGTGGGTCTCCTGAAATGGTCTCAGGCCCTAACCATCCCTCAGCCCCATGCAGTGTGATGCTGGTGTCTTTGGGTGTAGCTCCTTTCAGCTCATAAATTGCTACTTTTAAGCAGGCCTGAGTGCTTTTAATATTTGATTTAGCTTTTAAATTTTCAAATCAGTTGTTTTTTCTCATTGTCCACCAGCACCACCTTCTATTATGTATAAGGTGAACTGCTATAGTAGGCTCGCATTGGTTGTCTCTATTTCCATCCTTGGTTACCTAGCATAACAAAGCCACTGCATGTTAATTTTGATTATTACATTTTAGAATTATCATAAAGTAACAGACTAGGAGTTGTATATTTCTGTGAATTTAACACATTATAGAAAAGAATTGTATGTATCTTTTTAATACTGAGGATTGAACTCAGGGCCTGGCACATGCTAGGTTAGTGCTCCACCACTGAGCTACATCCCCTTCCTTTCTATTTTTTTTTTTTTTTGTTTTGAGATAGGGTCTTGCTATTGTGCCCAGGCTGGCCTCAAAGTTGCCATCCTCCTGCTTCAACCTCCCAAGTAACTGGGATTGCCAATGTATGCCAACATACCTGGTCAAAAATTGTATTTTAATGGAAAACTATGCATACATAGAACATCCTTATAGCTTATCTGATTCAGCTCTTTTTTTGATTTTCATTAATTTTGCAAAGAGAAAAATCATTTTGTAAACTGTAGATAACTGACAGATATGCAAGCTCTATGATTTATTTATTTATTTGTAGCACTGAGGATGAAACCTAGGGCCTTGTGCATGCTAGGCAAGCACTCTAACTAATGAGCTACATCCCCAGAACTCCATTAGAGTTTTGATTGGTTTCTCTTCTTTTCTGTGGATAAAACGGTTTTGCCTCTATTTGCAATTCAATTTCTTCATATAATTATGTGCTTTTAAACGTTTCCTTTGAATCAGTTATAACATCTGCTTACATTCTTCATATGAGAAAAATAAATCTTCAGCTCATGTTCATTTTTATAACTATATAAGAGCTACGATTTCACTTTTTTCTGAAAATTATTTTTTACCTGTTTTAATTACTGTAACTAAAATGAAAATGGGTTTTCAATATCATAAAATTCATCCTTTTAAAGTACAATTCAGGAGTTTTTAGTACATTCACAAAGTGCAGTGTCAAGTCTCAGAACATCAGATTCCAAAATGTGGCCCCGTGGTATACTATTTTAAGTTGAGGGAATTGAGAAAACCACAGAAGCAAGAAAGTCTCTCTGTCCTTCTACTTCCTCTTCTCTCCTGAAGAGGGTCAAAGAAACTTGAATTCCCTCTATCCATTCTTTCCTGAAGCAGGACATAAAACCTAGGAAGGTTACTCTCTGACCTTCCTCCTCCTTTATTTCCTGAAGATCTTTATGTAACAGATGCCCACTCTATGCCAAGAGGGAAAGAATTTACTTATCTCTGAAGATATAGAGACACAGAAAAGAATTGGAACAAACAAGTTTTGCTGAAGTCCCACTCAGTTTATTACCACTATATCATGCCCCTTTTTTGTTTAATCGTGTTTCTCCACAGCAACCCACTTCTTTAGACTTACCATAAAAATAGATAGTTTCCCCTGGATCTTTGATTCTTAATTTCTGAAGGCTTCTGAGTCATAGAAAATTTACTTAAAAATTTTTGTATACCTTTCTTCTGTTAATCTAGTTTTTTTTTTCAGTTTTATTTTCAAGCTGAGCAAGGAAACCTAAGGGGGTTGAATAAAACTTCCTTCCCTACAGCAACAATTAACAGGTAATTCCAGAACACTGAAAATGTTCTTTTAGCTTACTTTTGAGATGCAGCTGAGTTATTGCATTTATCAGTTGCTCATTTCTTTCTATTGTTGATCAATATTCTGCTGGATGGTGAAAGCATAGTTCAACTGTTACATATTGAAGTATATTTGTGTTATTTCCAGTTTGGGGAGATTATGAATAAAACGGCTATAAACATACATGCACAGAGTTTTTAAACATTTTTAAATTTATTTTTAGTTATATACAACACAAGGATACAGCCTGACATTATCACAAAAGCATGGAAATACAACCTGCTCCAGTTCAGTCCCCAGCTCTCCCTAAGCCCCAGCCCATTTCTCTTCTTTCATTCTACCCATCCGTCTTCAATCCATTTATGGTTTGCTTTTTTTTTTTTTTTTACTTTTTTTTTGTAGTTAAAGATGGACAGCATGCCTTTATTTTATTTGTTTATTTTTATGTGGTACTAAGGATTGAACCCAGTGCCTCACACATGCTAGGCAAGCGATCTACCACTGAGCCACAACCACAGCCCTAGTTTTTAAAAAAAGTTTTTTAATTAATGTCCCATGGAGACACCCAGTGCCAGGACCCACCAGGCCCATACAAAAGTTCACTCAGATTCATTCCACTGTTTTTACATTTTCTTGTTCCTTCTTCCTCCACCTCAATCCCTTCATATACTCTACTGATCTTTCTTCTATTTTGATGAAATTCCCTCTCCCTTTTATTCCCTTTTGTCACTCTAAATCCCTTCTCTCCTTATTTTAAATTAGCTTCTGCATGTTTTTTTTTTCTTCAGAGATAACCTTTGACCTTTGACTTTTGGGGACTGGCTTATTTTACTTAGCATGGTAGACTCTAGTTCCATCCATTTACCAGCAAATGTTATAATGTCATTCTTAGTTATGTCTTAGTAATACTCTAATGTGCATATATACCACATTTTCTTTGTACATTCATCTGTTAAAGGGTACCTAGGTTGGCTTCATAGCTTGGCTATTATAAATTGTGCTACTATAAACATTGATATGACTGTGTCACTTTAGTATGCTGATTTTAAATCCTTCAGGTGTATACCAAAGAGTAGGATTGCTGAGTCATATAGTGGTTCCATTCCTAGTTTTTTTTTTTTTTGTTGTTGTTTTTTTTTTTAAGGAATCTTCATACTGCTTCCCAGAGTGATTGCATCATTTTGCAGTCCCACCAACTGTATGAGTGTACCTTCCCTCCCACATCCTCACCAACATATATTATTATTTGTATTCTTGATAATTGCCACTCTGAATGGTGTGAGATTAAATGTACTTTTGATTTATATTTCCCTAATTATTAGAGATGTTGAACATTATTTTCATGTATTTGTTGACCATTTGTATTTCTTCTTTTGAAAAGTGTCTGTTTAGTTCTTTTGCCCATTTATTGATTGAGGGTTTTTTTTTTGGTGTTAAATGTTTTGAGTTCTTTGTATATTCTGCATATTAATGCCCTACGTTAGGAGAAGGTGGCAAAGATCGTCTAACCTATAGGTTCTCCATGATCTTGTTTGCTTTACTGTATGCAAAGAGTTTTTTCATGTATAATTTAAAATCTTTTATGTCAATCTTATGTTTAACACCCCAAATTTTAATGTTGTTAGTTTAAAAAATCAATAGCAACTAGGTGTGGTGGCACACACTTGTAATCCCAGCAACTCAGGAGGCTGAGGCAGGAGCATCACAAATTCAAGGTCAGCTTCAGCAACTTTGTGAGATCTTCTTTCAAAAAAAAAAAAAAAAAAGCTGAAATGGGCTGGGGATGTAACTCAGTGGTAGAGTGCCCTGGGTTTAATCCCCAGTATTGAAAAGTAAAAACAAACAAAGATCAATGGCTATTTAGATTTGTACATAGATTAATTTCTTAATTTATTTTTAATTAATTTTTTAATTTACTGTGGCAAGTTGTACTTTCCTAAGATAGAGGCAATCATATCTTCTATCCCACAAACTCTTTTGCAGGTGACCTTGCCATTTTCCTTTAATTTGGGGTGGCCTGTTAATCAAAAGAATGCGGTGGAGGAGACAATGTGTGAGTTCTCAGGCTATATCACAAGGGGCAATGTGGCTTGAATTTTCTCTCTCTCCCTTTCTTTCCCCCTTTCTTTTGGAATGCCAACTCTCTGGACATGCACATTGAGAGACAATTTGTAGGTGCTACAATCAATAGTCTCCACTAACTATACTCTTTGAGGTAATCCTAGCTCACCTGCTAGATGTGTGAGTTAAAATGATGCCAGATGTTTTCATCCCTCAACCACTTGAGTTATCCCCAGATATTGAAGACATTCTAGCTAAGGCCTCAGACATCATGAAGTAGAGACAGTTCATTCTTGCTGTGTACACAGGTTTTTGTGTAGACACAATTTTTTTTTAAATTTTTCTTGGGTAAGTACCTAGGCATATGTTTAAATAAACGAAACTTAAACAAATTAAGTGTAATGATCTAATTGGCTTCTATTCACAATTCTTGAATCAGGCAGCATCTCATGCAGAAAATAGTTGCTCCACTGAGAAAGGCATAACAATTGTTTTGTTTTGTTTTGTAAGAGACCTCAAGTCAGTACAAGGAAACAGCATAATGCAAAAAGGAGATTGTTTTACATCAGGTTATTTCAGGTAAGTTTTCTTCCAGGGTTAAACAGAGGGGCTTCATTATTATATTGGTTCAGGTTGACAGACTCCCTTTGTATTTGTTGCTGTGAATGTCTTGTTTTTTTTTTTTAACTCTTTAAGTTCAGTCTATGTGGCACCTAGCATAAGGGACTTCATTCTGATTTGTTCTGGTCTGTTGGGCCTAGTGCAGGGGCTCAGTCCAAAACTATGGTCTTCTTTAAATTTTATTTAGCAAGTGGGATTACTCAGACATATGATAGGTGTATGTTTGATTTTATCAGAAACTGTCAATGTGTTTTCCAGAGTAGCTGTACAGTTTTGCGTTCCTACCAGTAATACATGAGTGGTACTACTGTTTATAATCTTTGGCAACACCTGGAATTGGCATTATTTTTTATTTTAACTGTTCTGGTAGGTGTTTAATAATATCTTATTGAGACTTTAATTTGCATATTCTTAATGGAAAATGAGGTGGAAAATATTTCCACGTGCCTAATTGCCATCCATATATCTTCTTTAGTAAAATACCTAAGTTTTAATATGCATTTTAATTGGTTGTTTCAGACTGACTCTCAAAATTTCAAATCTAATAATATCTGACATCCCCTCTTCCCCAAACATGACATTTCTCATTCAATTTTTCTTTTTGATGAGCGTTCACTGAGTTTTGACAAAGGCATACATGTATGGAACCTAAACCCCAATGAAGTGATATAACATGATAATCACCCCAGAAAGTCTACTCCTGCTCTCTCTCCCCAGTTATTCTCAGCTCCCCAAGACCTCAAATGTAGTGTTCTTTTTTTCCACCATAGATTTTTCCTTGTTTCAAAACTTATATAAATGGAATTATACAAAATGTACTCTTTTGTATAAAGCTTCTTAGCATAATTCTTTTGAGACTCAACCATTTAGCATGTATTAGTAGTTCATTCCTTTTTATTGCTGAATAGTGTTCTCTTCTATTGTATGAGTAAATCATAATTTGTTTATCCATTCCTCTGTTAATGAACACCTGGGCTGTTTCCATTGGACTATTATGAATCAAGTTAATACGAATAATCATACATGTTTATTTTTGGAATATGAGTTGTCATTTATCTTGGATAAATACCTAATGGTTGAATTGTTGGATCATAAGATAGATATATATGTAACTATAACCAACTGTCATTATCTTTTCCAAAATGTAGATAAGTACTTCTATCATCAAGATGCCTTAGGAATCTCTGACTCATGGGTTTCCCAGGAATAGAAGTGCTCTTTATTCTGGAAATTGTGGAGGTGGAATGATTTCCACCCCCTTCTTGGATCAGAATTGATTCAAGAATATGTGTGCCTCTCCTAGCAGCTCTGCTCTCCCAGCTGTCAGCTCTGGTCACAGGGAGGCGGGGAGGTTTAATTATAATGCTTTTGACAGCTCTGAGCAGAGAGCCCAGTGCCTGCTGCACCAACAGCTGAGCTCAGCCTGAAGCTGCCATGCTGTCTCACCTCACAATATCTGCCTCTGCCTCTGCAGGCTTGCTTAATGGTTTCCAAATTTCATGTTTCCACCTGCTCAGTCCTGGTCAGTGCAGGTGGCAATCATCATGCAATTTAAGAGGCTTGCATTACTTGCCCCATCCACCACTGAATTAACTGCCCATTCAGAATACAGCCCAGCAGAGCCCAAACCACTTAAGAATGGAATCCTCAACACAACCTGTGTTCTCAGGGTTCATCTTATTTGAACATATAGCTAGTGAACAGCTCTGTTGGGTTCCCTCTGGGATCCATTTATGTGCCCTTCAATTTCTTTCTCCTATGGCTGATTAGGAATGCAGGGACACTGAGATACAGTAATAGTAAGGTGCTCTTGGTTTTCTCCTTCTAGGAATTCTCTTTATGTCCTGTCAAAGCACATTTTTCCCCGTGAAAATATTATTAGTTATAGATGGACATGATATGTTTGTTCATTTTTTTCCCATGATGCTGAGATTCAAACCCAGTGCCTCACACATGCTAGGCAAGTGCTCTACCACTGAGCCACAACCCCAACCCCTGTCAAAGTAGTTTAACTGTGCATATTGTATGGCTTTGCATATTGTATACCAGTTTTTAACTGGTATCATCACCATTTGAAGTGATTTATTTACTTAAAACCCCACCTTGCCCCAGAAAGGATTCAAAGTGACTCATGAGGATGAATCACATGCAAATAGATAGCATAAAAATAGAGTGAAAGAAAAACAAGGATATGAACTGAAGCCAGAAATGTTATTTTCATTCATTTTATATTCTAATAAGAATATAATGAAAGGACTGTATTGTATTCATCTTTTTACTTCTTAGAAGGCCAAACCAATTCTTTTTTTAAAGTAGTTTTATTGAGATACAATTTGCTAATCACAAAATGCACTCATTTAAGTGTAAAATTGAACAATTTTTAGTATATCCACAGAGATGTGCAATCATCATCACAATAATTTTGGAATGTTTTAATTATTCCCCAAAGAACCCCATCAACTAGCAGTTACTCCCCATTCACCCAACATCCAAACTCTGGCAACCATGAATCTATTCTCTTGTCTCAGTGGATTTGCCTATTCTGGATATTTCATTCAAATGGACTCATACAATATGTGGCCTTTTATGTCTGGCTTCTTTCACTTGGGATGTTTTCATAGGTCATTCATGTTATCGCATGTATCAGTACTTGATTTATTTTATGGCTACATAATATTTCATTGTATGGCTATACATTTTGTTTATCCACTTGTTTTTGGTAAGCACTTCCACTTTTTGTCAATTTTGAATAAAGCTTGTGTGTACAAATGTGTACACGTTTTTCATATCTCTTGGGTTTATACCAAGAAGTAGAATTGGTGGATCATATGATTAATCAGAGCTTCTTGTTTTCCAAAATGGTTGCACCAATCCTACAACAAGTATATGAGGGTTCCAATTTCTGCACATGGGTTTTTATTGGTGGTGGTGCACATCTGTAATTTTATTTATTTTATTTATATATGACAGAAGAATGCATTACAATCCTTATTACACAAATAGAGCACAATTTTTCATATCTTTGGTTGTATACAAAGTATATGCATTCCAATTCGTGTCTTCATACATGTACTTTGAATAATAGTGATCATCACATTCCACCATCATTTATAACCCCATGCTCCCTCCCTTCCCCTCCCACCCCTCTGACCTATCTAGAGTTCATCTATTCCTCCCATGTTCCCCCTCCCTACCCCACTATGAATCAGCCTCCTTATATCAGAGAAAACATTTAGCATTTGTTTTTTTGGGATTGGCTAACTTCACTTAGTATTATCTTCTCCAACCCCATCCATTTACCTGCAAATGCCATGATTTTATTCTTTTTTATTGCTGAGTAATATTTCATTGTGTATATATGCCACATTTTTTAATCCATTCATCTACTGAAGGACATCTAGGTTGGTTCCACAGTTTAGCTATTGTGAATTGTGCTGCTATAAACATTGAGTGGCTGTGTCCCTGTAGTATGCTGTTTTTAAGTCCTTTGGGTATAGACGGGGGAGAGGGATAGCTGGGTCAAATGATGGTTCCATTCCCAAGAAATCTCCATACTACTGCTTTCCTGATTGGCTGCTCCAACTTGCAGTCCCACCAGCAATGTATGAGTGTGCCTTTCCCCCAACATCCTCGCCAAAACTTATTGTTGTTTGTATATATAGCTGCCATTCTGACTGGAGTCTGCACATGCTTTTTATTATCTGTCTTTTAAAAATTTTTTCTATCCTTGTGAATGTGAATTTGTCTCATTTTTAAAGAATTTTTCTTTTTATATCTTTATTTATTGTATTTAGTTTTCTTATGTGGTGCTGAGGATCGAACCCAGTACCTCACATATCTCATTTTTATTTTGATTTGAATTTCCCTAATGACTAATAATGCTAAATATCTTGTCATGTACTTATTAGCATTTTGTGTATCTTCTTTGAACAAATATCTATCCAGATTTTTTGCTCATTTTAAAAATTTGATTGCTTTTTTTTGAGTTGCAAGAACTCTCTATATATTCTAGATATGTTTCTCATCAGCTATATGTTTTGCTAATATTTTCCCTCATTCTGTGCATTGTCTTTGTGTTTCTTGATATCATTTTTTAAAATTTATTTTTTCAGTTGTAGTTGGACACAATACCTTTATTTTAATGTGGTGTTGAGGATCGAACCCAGGGCCTTGCACATGCTAGGCGAGTGCTCTACCACTGAGCCACAACCCCATCCTCTTGATGATATCATTTGAGGTACAACTGTTTTTAATTTTATGAAGTATATTGTACCAATGTTTTCTTTTGTCACATGTGCTTTTGATGTTATATGTGAGATAATTTTGTTCAATATAAGGTAGTGAAAATTTCTCAGCCCTTTTGCATAAATTTTATTTTAATTAATTAATTTTATTAAAGCATTCAAGTTATACATAGTAGTTGGGTTTATTTTGACAAAATCATACTTGCATAGAATTTGATTTACTCCATTTTAGTTCCCATTGCCCTCATTTTCCCTCCTCTCCTTCCAGGGACTATTCTCAGCTTTCTTTTGCACAGACTGGACATATAAATGTTTTACAACAGCTACCATTTGCTGAGCACTTGCCTAGAACTTGACATCATGCCATGCTCTTTGCAGGGGATATCAATGTCAATAAGAAATAGTAGCAGCTTACTTTTTTGAGCTTGTGTACAAATGAACTCATAACAAATTTTTCAGTAAATATAAATGTCTCCATTTTAAAGATAGGAAAACTGAGGGCCACAGACATTATTTGCATATGGTGTATAGAATTGCTGTAGCCATTTTCTGACCACAAAATAAAGCACTGATGCCAAATTCTGGGGGACAGAAGGGAAAGATGGAAAGAAGCTACCAAGAGCAAAAATAATAACACCAACCACAACAGTAATAGCTGACATTTATTGAGCACTTTATAAGAGTTAACTCATATAATAATCAAAGCAATTCTTGAAGAAAATATATATTATGAGGGATCCTACTATGACACTCAGATATATTAGATAGTATGGAAAACCTTGTTACTTTCTTATAATTTTTCCACACTAAAAGATTTTTTACCTTTTTTATCTTCCTCTGAGTAACCATACTTTTCTGGAGAGACTGAACTGTCTCCCATCCTGAGAAGGTGAATCATGAATAATTTTAGCCTATCAGTGATCTCCCTCCTCTTGCTAGTAATTGCTTTGGACATGGATATGGAATTAATCCTGGCCAATGGAATCTGAAGGGAAATCTGCTGAGAAGCTACTAGGAGAGATTTTCATTGAGAATAAAAAGACTCATGGGAACAAATGTTCTCTCCTTTGTTTAAAATGGTTGGTTTTACATGTTATAACTAGAACATCTATAATCTAGTAGCTCATTTGAACAGATATTGCCAATAAATTCATGAGGACAGAAAAGCTATAAGAAAAGAACAGGACTCCTGACAAGCCACTGAATTGTTAAGAACCCTAGAATTTCCCTACTTCCAGGCCTATTGGTATGCCACTCTTCTCCTAGGAATTATACCCATGGATGCTTTACCACTGAGCTCCATCCCCAGTCCTTTTTATTTTGACATAGGGTCTTAATAAGTTGCTGAGGCTGGCCTTGGACTTGGTGATCCTTCTGTCTCTACCTTCTGAGTGGCTGGTATTACAGGCATGCACCACCACACCTTGCTGATTAAGGCATTCTTAGTTGGTCTTTATATCACTGACAGCTATGTCTGCTCTGATCTAAATACATAGATAGTAGACTGCAGACCCAGGAACCAATCCAAGGTCTCTCTGGCTCCAAAGTGCTTGAGTATAATCACTAAAGTATCTATGAATGGATGAATTTTCTCTGGTGGACTAAGGGCCTATAATATTATATAAGATTCTATAATATAGAAATTATTTCATATTGGTAAATATTACAAGTGTGCATTTTAGAAAAGAAAATTAATCTTAAGAGATGTTAAAAAAAATGAAAGTCCCTATATAATTCTGGACTTGATATAGTGATTTCCTTTCCAGCATTTCTAACTGATGGTTCCTATGATCTCCTTAAATAATTCCAATGGAAAGGCAATGGGGTAAAGTTAGACTTAAAAGTCTGGCCTGTACCTGAATCTTAACTCTGCTACTACTTCAGCCTTTTTGTGTCATATTTATAAAATGGGTACAATCATATACATTCAAGATTGTGGTGATGGTTAGTATAATAATTAATATAGGGCTGGAGATGTGGCTCAGCGGTAGCGCGCTCGCCTGGCATGCGTGCGGCCCGGGTTCGATCCTCAGCACCACATACCAACAAAGATGTTGTGTCCGCCGAGAACTAAAAAATAAATATTAAAAAAAATTTTCTCTCTTTCTCTCTCTCTCTCACTCTCTCTTTAAAAAAATAATTAATATAAAATATCTGACTCAAAATAAGTAGTGATGAAGGCACTATTTTATAAGGCAGATCATTTCATTGTGGTATATCCAGTTTTTAACATAAAATAATGATTATGATTTAAAAGACATAAGAAAATAGCTTATTATGAACCAAATATGAGTGATGATAGCTCAGGAGTAGGGATTCATGTTACCTGGATGATTCCATTGTGGAAGAAGTTGCATGGACTTTTATAGTTAAAGAACAAAAGTAAGTAAAAAATCAATATGTTTACCAATTATATTGGTGGGAGCAAACAGGCTACAACAAAATGGGGAAATCTCTCCTATGGTTTTATTTTTATTTATTTATTAATGTTTATTTGTTCTTTTTAGATATACATGACAGAAGAATATATTTTGACATAGTATATATACACAGAGTATTACTTATTCTAATTAGGATCTCATTCTTGTGGTTATACATGATGTGGAGTCTTCTGTGGTTTTAGATGTTGCTAGGGCTACTGGAGATTAAATGTCTCCTGAGCTTAGTGATACATTTTGAGAAGTTTGTTAATCAGTAACATGAATGAATGTTCAGATACAAAAATTAAGTAAATGGTTATTAAAGGGGCCTAAGATAGCTCAAGATAATTCTGGTTCTTTATCTGTAGCATTCTATCTCTCTACAACAATCATAATATGTTCCTCTCATCTAATGTCAGTCTGTAGGATCTTCAATATAGACATGACTTCTTCAGATAACTCCAATTCACACAGACATTTCCAACGAAAATAAATTGAGCTCTATCCAAGCATATAGGAAGAAGAAAGACAATCTTCATTTTTCAAGGGCTAAAGAGTTTGAAGGGCGTCAGCTGATGCTAAGTACAACAAATGTCCCATTCTATAGGGAGAGGGAGTTCTGGGATTCTCTCTGACATTTGCTTCTCTGAATTTACAGATTTGGATTATATGAAAGTTCATACTTCTTATATGACTACAACAATATCTTGAATCCCATTTGCTCTCCTTAAAACATGACCTCAATGTTCCTCCCACTGAGGAACCTGGGTGGGGTGTATGACAGTTCCAATCAATGAAGTACATAAGAGTGATGCTATATTATTTCAGAAGCTAGATTATTATAAACAAACAGACATACAAAAGAGCTTCTTGAGATGAAGGCATTTGGGTTTCCAAAATTCCTTATCTTTCAAAAAATAAAGGCTCCCAAAAGAACTCAATAATCATAAATCCCCTTCCCACAGCAATTCTAATCTTAACTTTTCAGAGATGTAAAGTGGGCACCAACTATCATATCTCCTATGGGCCCATTTTCTTTCCCAAAAGTAATTTCTTTTTCTACAAATATTCTTTTTTCTTTCCTTTTAAAAGGCAATTTATTCTCCCAGAAATTGCTCTCTGCCTATCTCTGACCACTGTTAAGATAGTATATAGGGGGCTAGGGATGTGGCTCAAGCGGTAGCACGCTCGCCTGGCATGCGTGCGGCCCGGGTTCAATCCTCAGCACCATATACAAAGAAAGATGTTGTGTCCGCCGAAAGCTGAAAAATAAATATTAAAAATTCTCTCTCTCTCTCTCTTAAAAAAAGATAGTATATAGGTACCAAATTCAAACCTCTTCCTGGAGTCACATTTCTTTGTGAAATCCCATGTACATGTATATGATTACATCTATTTTTTCTCTTACTAATCTGTCTATTGTCAATTTAATTTGTAGGCCCCAAAATAATGAACATAAGAGGGTAGAAGAAAAATTTTTCCTCCCTAACATCCCTCTTCATCATACTGTGAGACAAATCAAATTAGCCCAAGTAGAAAGACTCAACCAGGAATGCCAACATAGTGAGAGGAAACTCACTATGTTGAAGAACTGAAGACCCAGCTGATAGTCTACAACAACTGCCAGAATTTTTTATTTTTTTGGTACTGGGAATTGAACTAGGGGCACTTAACTACGGAGCCACATCCCCAGCCCTTCAAATATTTTATTTAGAAACAGGGTCCCACGGAGTTGCTTAGGGCCTTGTTAAGTTGCTGAGGCTGGCTTTGAACTCATGATCCTCCTGCCTCAGTCTCCTGAGCTGCTGGGATTACAAGTGTGCACCACCATGACTGGTAACTGCCAGAAATTTTTGTGAACTAACCTAGAGGTGATTCCAGCCCCCCAGCCTTTGAGAATCCCAGCTGATATCTGGACATTATAGAGCCAAGATAAGCCTTTTCTACTATGTCTTGTCCAAATTTCTGACCCATAGAATACATGAGAATGATAAATGGTTGCTTTATGCTTGTAAGATTTGAGGCAATTACTTATGCAGCCATACTAACTGGAACAAGTGACAAAGACACAAAAGTTCAATAACATATCTGCAGGGTAACTTTTAAGCATGACTCTATGAATCATAAGTATTATTTTTTTATTACCAACTATTAGCTGAGAATTTTGTACACATTATTTCATTTAATTCTTAAAAATTGCCTACAGGGCTGACCCTGTTATTATCCATATTACATAGCTGAGTAAACTAAAGCTCAGTGAGATTAAATAATTTGCTCTGGGGCATACAGTTAAAGTGCATGCTGTTTCCCCCATGCCATATGGCTTCCTTAGGAAGAAGTATATTTCAAATGTGCAATGAAAGATGGGATCTCTAGGATAAAAGAGATAAAGCCACTTTCACTAAACACCTGTTATTATTATATTGGCTTCTGGTTGTTTTTCCTGTTTTCAGGGTGCAAAATTCCTACAGTCTATGATATTGAGGTTCTTCAAACACCAATAGTTTCATTTTGTCTTTCACCCATGACCCTGATGTAATAGCTTCATTCAAAAAGCTTCCCTCTCTTCTGAAAGACTCAACCAGGAATGCCATTTCTTCAAAGATCAGGGTCTACCACTGCTTCCTTATTTGTCTTTTAGTCAATTCAAAAGTCTTTCAGTGACATTTAGTCACTCAGTACCTAGCGTAAAGACTGGAACATAGCATAAACTCAGGAACTATTTTGTGGGATGAACTCTCTTGAGTATACTATTGTGTATATTAGTTTCCACCTTCTTTGATTTTATGGGTAACTTTCACTTTGTTCTATACAATGGCAGTTTAGATAAGCAATAATCCCTGGTAATACTTATATATGAGGAGCTACTTTCTAGAAGTTGTTTCCTGGGACTTAATTTAGGCCAATGACCACAGGTATCCCTCACATTCTTCTAAATGTCTAGAAAAGCTACATAAGTAGTCATATTCTTTTCTGGATATAGGTTAATAATATTATGTTTTGTTTGCTTTGAACAGTATTTATGGGTAACACCTTTCACATACTTGCCAAACTTTCTTCCAGATGAGAAAGAGGTTATATCTTATTTTAAAAATTGTTAATTATATGAATAATGCATAAATGCTCAAGCATAATTTCCTTAACATACTTCCTTTTCACAAATTAGTTTTTCTTCTTGCTGAAGTATATTCTCTAATAATTATTTCTGAGAGTATCTGAAGGTAGGGGATTTTCTGTTTTTTTATAGGTCCAAAATTAAGACCAATAGGTCTTAATTTCTCTATCCAACTAATGCAATAGTTTGACTTGATATTAAATTTGAGTTTGGGAATTATTTTAGCTCAATAGTTTGAAGATATTGCACCATTGCTTTCCTGCCTCTGATGTTCCTAATGGGAAATCTGATATCAAATGGATTTTTAGTCCATTGTGCGTGGTCTTTATTTTCTCTCTGAAAGTTATTGCTATTTTCATATTATCATTGATGCTCTAAAATGTCAATGTGGTGTGTGTAGACTCTTTTTTAAAAAATTCTGTTCTTGTTTTTATAACTCATTCTGATTGATACTTTAAAGGGACCTTTCAGTCTGAGGACTATTGATTTCAATGCTGGGGAGGTTTTCTTTGCTTATTTAGTCTTTGAATATTGCTTCCTAGCCATTATCTTCAATTTTACCCTTAATGGAATAAATGTAAAATATAAAAATCTTTTGATTTATCCTCCATGCCTCTTACCTTTTAATTCCTGTTTTCTATTCTGTATACTTTTATCTTGCCCTTTGGGAGAATGCCTTTGCTTAATTTTCTAGATCATTAATTCAATGTCCATTTGTGTCCACACAGATGTTCCATTCATCTATTGAAAAAATTATTTATTTACTTTTTAATATGTCTATTTTTAATTGACACATAATAATTGTACACATTTATATGGTACATTGTGATGTTTCAATACGTGAATACATCATATGATGATCAAATTGGGCAATTATAATACCCATTGCTTCCACTATTTGTCATTTGTTGGTACTGAGAATATTAAAAATCCTTTCTTCTAGCTACTTTAAAATATATATTATTTTTAACTGTAGTCACCCTATGGTACAATAGGACACTAGTACATATTATTTTTATCTAACTATAACTTTGTACCTATTAGCCATGCTCCTCCCCCCAGCCTCCTACTCTCACCAGATACTTTAATTGCACCTGTTATTTACCTTTTAAAATCTCTTCTCATTTACTTACTATTTTTTTCATATTAATTTCCTTTCATGGAAGAGATTTTTTTTCTTATTCTGAGGTCATTATGATCATTTTATTTTCATGTTCTGGGACCAATTTCTTTAGTAAAAGTCTTTTCATTTGTTGAGTTTTTTGTCTATATTTCATAGGATTTTTAAAGTGTTTCATGAATCTCTTATTATGTACTTCTTATTAGGTTGAGATTTCTTAACTCTCTGATTGAAGCAGCCTGTTTCAGAGAATAAGGGAAACAGACCTAGATGTTATTTTCCATGAGCATCGGTGAGATGGAGAAAATGCCATAAGGAAGTGTACCTTGATGAATTTGTGTGCTGTTTCTTATAAATACTATTATTTATTTAGTCATTGCATACTTCCAAAGATACTACCGTGCTTCACTGCCTTAAATCTCATACTCATTGCATTTACTTGAAGAGAAACTTGTTACTGTTTGCTAGTCCATGTGATAAGTAAAGTGATGGGAAAAAAGTTAAGTCTTCTAGATTTTCTTCCTATAACATTGAGTGGTTGCCTCTAACACTACTCCTTAATCTTAGTTTTAACCTATTATCATAGAGAACTCTTGGTGTATTTTCATCATCCATAAAAACTCACATGCATACCTTGTGCTATGGTTTCCTTCTTTAATTGGACCTATCTTCTTCCCATCTTTCAAGGATTCCTCCCAGTTTTTGGCCCACCAAAGCTGATTTAAAGCATGACTATTTATTGAATCATTTTTCTGTTATACTAGAGAAAATAGAGCAAATGAAGAAAATATAAATAACAGTGACTCAAGAAATGTGCAAGCTTATTTCTTTGTTACTTAAATAAAATTGATAAGGAAGTATCTGATGATTGATATCATCACTCTGTGAAAACTAGGCTCCAGTTTATTTTGTTTTTCTGTTCTTCTCTATACCTGATTTCCATCTCATGATATAAGATGGCTGCTTAAGCACAAATCATGTCATTCACATTTCAGGCAGAAAGAGAAAAGGTGAAAATGTGTGTAGGCCCTCCCTCTATAATACATGATATATGATACTTCATGTGCTGGGAGTCTGTTAAGTATATTCTTCATATATATCATGCATATAACTAGATAATTTATATATGACATTTAGATTTGACATTTCAAAATAACCTTTATATAATCCTAGTTTATAAATTTACTCCACAACCTTTTTCAAGATTGTGTAGCTAATAAGCAATAGGACTAGAATTTGATCCCAGATCTAGCTCCAAATTCTATATCATTAGCTTATTTCCACTATACCCGTGGTTCTCATCATTGGATGTATATTAGAATCACTGGGGTAGACTGAAAAATACAAATTCTTGGGACCTACATCAAACTGATGAAATCAGAGTAAAAAACTATTTTGTAAAAGCTTCCCATCTGGCTATATTTGAAATCATGGTTGCATAATACTTCACTGTCTAAATTGTTTCTCCTTTTGAGTATGTAAGCTACATGTCCTCCTGCCACATATTTTCTTGAGAATCTGATTGCTTACATTCTGCTCCAGTCTTTTACTTTTTGTGTAATTTTTTAAAAAAATATCTTGAAGAGGTACAAAAGTGTATCTTATTTCACATTTGCTTCATTTAAGAAAAAATCATTGGAAAATGTATCAGACATTCAAAATTATACAAATTTGAAAATCCATCTATGTAATCAACCATATTAACCAAGTAAACAAGAATATCACTATCATTGGTTGTAGATAAAACATTTGATAAAATTAAAGACCCATCTATGATTTTAAAAAACTCAAAGAAAACCCTACATATAAAAGTGTGGGAAGGGGTATATATTCCCCAAAGATAAACTTAAAATAACCCTTTTTACTCTAAGAAAGGCTATAATGAAATTTTGTTGTTCCATTTTTATTGGATTCTGTCTAGGTTTGGTTTGGTGTTATCTTGCTGGGTTGTATTATAGTAGAAATACGGGATCAGCAATTAGTAAAAAACAAACCGAAAGAGTGTTAAGTAAATTGTTAGACGAAGGAGGCATCCCAGTAAAATCAAGAGCAGTCAGGGCATACGTTGATACAATACAAAAATACAGCCCATGGCTTTTTAAGGAGGAGTTGTTAGATATATCACAATGGAACCATCATGGTGAAGATTTAAAAAGAATAGAAAACAACAACCCAGGGACTCTGCCAGTTGGCACATTGACATTGTGGGCGAACGTATCTGGTTTGCTTAGTCCAAAGCCTTCAGATCAGACAAAGGTAGAGGAAGGAGAAGACATATTGATTCAAGTAAAAGAGGTCTCTCAGGTTAGTCAGAATGAGGAAAAGATTCAAGTACAAGAGAAGGTCTTTCAAGCTAGTGAGACAGAGGAAGGAAGTTTAGAGCAGAAAAAGCCATCAGGGGAAAAGTTACAACAGGAGACTGCTAATAACACCTTTCTATCAGAGAGCGAAAGTCTCCAACCAACAGCACCACCTCTACAGGAGACTGCTACTAACAGCATTCTATCACCAGAGGGCATAAGGGTCCAATCAACAGCACCACCTCCATATGCTAAGAGACTCCCAACCCCCGCAGTTGATAGTTGGGATCCTGAGACAGGATCTCAAGTATGCCCTGTATTTGAGGTAGGAGGGCAGCGAATTCACCAGGGTTTATTTTACAAAACAGTGAAGGAGCTAAAAGAGGCTGTAACAACCTATGGTCCTCAAGCACCCTTCACTGTAAGCTTGATCGAATCCATTACCAACTTAAACATGACGCCAGCAGATTGGGCTAATATGTGTAAAGCTGTGCTAACTGGAGGACAATACCTGTTATGGAAGGTTGCTAATGAGGAATTTTGCAAGGAGACAGCTATGGGAAATGCAGCAGCTGGTTATCCTCAGAGAAATCTAGATATGTTGTTAGGAAAGGGACCTTATGAGGATCGGCAGCAACAACTTGCATATGATCCTGGTGTATACGCACAAATTGCTATAGATGCACTTAAGGCATGGAAGACTTTACAAGGACATGGAGGTTTACAAGGTCAATTATCTAAGATAATACAAGGAGCTAATGAACCTTATGCTGAATTTGTAGATAGGCTTATTCAAACAGCTACCAGAGTTTTTGGGAATACAGAACAAGCAATGCCATTAATAAAACAACTGGCTTATGACCAAGCGAATCGTTGGTGCAGAGATATCATTAGACCATGGAAACAGGAAGATTTAAACAAATATATTAAATTGTGTAGAGACATTAATGAACAAGAGCAAGTCATGGCAGCTGCAGTAAAACAGGCTTTAGATGCCAGAGACATTAATGAACAAGGGCAAATTGTGGCAGCTGCAGTAAAACAGGCTTTAGATGCCAGAGACATTAATGAACAAGGGCAAATTGTGGCAGCTGCAGTAAAACAGGCTTTAGATGCCGGGCTAAGAACATGCTACAATTGTCAACAAGCAGGACATTTTAAAAGGAATTGCCCCATAGGAGGAGGGTTTAACAATACTAGGTATCAAAGGAATAGAATACCGGGTATTTGCCCACGATGCCGTAGAGGGAGACATTGGGCTAATGAATGCCGTTCTCAAACCACCATAGAGGGTACTCCATTATCAAAAAACGAACAAGGACAAGGTTTTTATCCACAATATCGTGGACAAAGGCATCGGGCTCCGTTGCCAAAAAACGGACAGGGGGCCCCAATGCTCCGGGGCCCCAAACCACAAATATACGGAGCTCTGGAGGAACCCAGCAACCCCAGCAACCCCATCAGGGTAGTGCCCAGGGCATCAGATCCCTCATCAGACAAACCAGAGGGAGCGCAGGGTTGGACATCTGCGCCTCTGCCAGAGCAGTACTAACTCCAGAGATGGGAGTTCAAATCATTCCCACAGGGGTGAAAGGACCTCTTCCCAAAGGAACAGTAGGCTTATTATTGGGACGCAGCTCTTCTACTCTAAAAGGACTTTTGATAAGTCCTGGGGTAATTGATCCCGATTATGAAGGTGAAATAAAAATTATAGCCAGTTCTCCAAAGGGTATATCAGTAATTTCACCAGGAGATAGAATAGCACAATTACTAATAATACCAAGCCTACATGATAAATTTTCCAGTCATGTTGTAGAAAGAGGTTCCAAGGGATTAGGCTCCACAGGTGTAGATTGGGCTATGCTTTCTTTAAATTTAGATTCTCGCCCCATGCTAAAACTAAATATTCAAGGACATGAATTTAATGGGCTACTGGATACAGGTGCAGACCTTAGCATTATCTCTCGTCAAGAATGGCCAAAACATTGGCCATTACAACAAGCCACTCAAACGCTTCGAGGCCTAGGAGTGGCGAATAATCCCGATAAAAGTGCAATGGTATTAGATTGGAAGGATCCTGAAGGATGTGAAGGAACTATACAGCCATATGTATTGGATCATCTTCCTGTAAATTTATGGGGACGAGATGTCTTAGATCAATTAGGTTTGACATTAACAAATAATATCAATCAAAATGCACCCACTATTATGGCTAGACAAGGTTTTAGGAAAGGAAAAAGATTAGAAAAACAAGAACAAGGTATAGCAGCACCAATACAAATAAATCAAGGAACAGACAGACATGGGTTGGATTTTCACAAAGGGCCACTGAGACAATAAAAATTACCTGGAAATCAGAAAGACCAGTATGGGTCCCTCAGTGGCCCTTGACTAAAGAAAAGATACAAGTAGCCCATGATCTGGTCAAACAACAATTAGTGGAAGGACATATACAACCTTCTGTATCTCCCCATAATACTCCCATTTTTGTCATCAAAAAGAAATCTGGTAAATGGAGATTATTGCAAGATTTAAGAGCCATTAATAATGAAATGGTCATTATGGGACCTGCTCAATCGGGGATTCCTCAGTTGTCTGCTTTGCCAAAAACTTGGTATGTTTTAGTTATAGATATTAAAGATTGTTTTTTTTCAATTCCAATTCATCCTGAGGATAGTCCACGTTTTGCATTTACTATCCCTGCACTGAATCATGAAGGTCCTGATCAGAGATATGAATGGAAAGTACTCCCTCAAGGGATGGCTAACAGCCCAACTATGTGTCAAATTTATGTTAACAAAGTAATCCAGCCACTTAGAAATCAAAATCCTGAGCTACAAATATTTCACTATATGGATGACATATTATTAGCACACAAAGCTAAAAACACATTGCTAGAATGTTATGCCACACTTACAAACTTATTAAAAAATTATAATCTAGAGATAGCAATAGATAAAGTACAATTAAATTTTCCAATTAATTATTTGGGAGTTCTATTATCCTCAACCATGGTCCGTCCACCAAAAATTCAAATACGAGTAGATCAACTCAAATCACTTAATGACTTTCAAAAGTTATTAGGAGACATAAATTGGATAAGGCCTTATCTAGGTATTCCAACAGGAGAATTGGGACCTTTATTTGATATCCTAAAAGGTCCATCAGATCCAAATTCACCCCGAATGTTAACGCCTGAAGCAAGAAAGGCATTAAAAATCATTGAAACATATATGGAAAATATGCATTTGGATAGAATTGATATAAGTTTGCCTTTATTATTTATTGTACTATCAACAAAAAATATTCCTACAGGAGTATTTTGGCAAGAAGGTCCATTATTATGGATACATTTATCTTATTCTCCTAACAATATTCTTACTAGGTATCCTGAGGCTGTAGGACAATTAATACTCAAAGGAATAAAAACAGCAAAGGCAGTGTTTGGAATTTCTCCTAATAAAATTATTACTCCATATACTATGAATCAAATTGATGAATTAGCTAATGAGTTAAATACTTGGGCAATAATCATGTGCAAATCTAATGTTTCATTTGATAACCACTTACCATCTAATCCTTTATTGTCTTTTTGGTCATTGCATCCTGTAATTTTTCCAAAAATGACAAGAAAAACACCTATCATGAATGCTCCAAATATATTCACTGATGGATCAAATAATGGTACAGCAGCAATAGTTACCCCTGATCGAACTTTTACATTTTTAGTACCCAAACAATCAGCTCAAAAGGTAGAGCTTAATGCAGTATTACAAACTTTTGTGATGTTTAAAGATTCTGTATTTAATTTATTTTCTGATAGTCAGTATATAGTTAATGCTATAGTATCCCTTGAAGATGCTGGTAGGATTTCCCCTTCTTCTACTGTTTTCTCTTTGTTTTCCACTATACAAAGTTTAATCTGGGACAGAAAAGATCCATTCTTTATAGGACATATCAGGGCACATACAGGATTGCCTGGAGCCCTTAGTTTGGGCAATGATTTAGCAGATAAAACTACACATGACATTCATATTTTCTCTATACTAGAAGAAGCTATAAATTTTCATAAAAGGTTCCATGTCAATGCTAATACTTTACAAAAGCGTTTTAAAATAACTAAGGAACAAGCTAGACAAATAATAAAACAATGTCAAAATTGTGTGACCTTTTTACCACAAGTTAATCTTGGAGTCAATCCTAGAGGATTGATACCTAACCATATTTGGCAGATGGACGTCACACACTTGCCAGAATTTGGAAAATTAAAATATTTGCATGTTACAGTTGATACTTCTTCTGGATTTTTGATGGGCTCCCTTCATGCCGGAGAAAAAACTAAAGATGTTATAGCTCATTGCTTACAAAATTTTGCCACTGTGGGCATTCCAAAACAGTTAAAAACAGATAATGCCCCTGGTTATACGTCTACTTCTTTTAAACAATTTTGTTCATCATTTGGCATTACTCATATAACAGGAATCCCATACAATCCACAGGGACAAGGCATAGTTGAAAGAGCTCATCAAACTATTAAAATGTACTTATTAAAGCAAAAAGACGGAATTGGGAAGGGGTATATATTCCCCAAAGATAAACTTAAAATAACCCTTTTTACTCTAAACTTTTTAAATTTGGATTCATCAGGACTTAGTGCTGCAGAAAGGCATATGTGTCCAAAAAATGTACATAAGCCCAAGGTACTTTGGAAAGATATTCTAACAGGACAATGGAAAGGTCCTGACCCAGTAATTGTCTGGAGTCGGGGGTCTGTTTGTGTGTTTCCACAGGAAGAACAGCAGCCGATTTGGATTCCGGAGAGATTAACTAAAGTCCTGACCCAGTGATTGTCTGGAGTCGGGGGCCTGTTTTTGTGTTTCCACAGGGAGAACAGCAGCCGATTTGGATTCCAGAGAGATTAATTAAAGCAATTTCTACAGACCAAAAAGAAGATGATTTGGCTCAAATCCATAACAGCTGATATCCAAAACTCCAATTTGGCTATCCTTACATCTGCAACAGAACCAGGATGCTTTTTTCAATATCTATTTTATTCTATTTTGTTTTTTGAGCTCATATAGACCTAGGTTAATGTTTTGCTCATCAGTTCTATATATATATATATTTTTTTTTTTACTATAGAGTTTTTAAACATTGCAATGGAGATTTCACCTGTAAAAAGTTATAAGGCCTTTACCATTATGTTATGTGTTGTATGTATTATATTATGTGTGCACACTTGTGTTTTGTGTTTGAATGTACATATGTCCATATATCATATATGATGAGCGCTCATAAAAAAAAAAAAAAAAATGGATCCAAATTTTTTTTTTTTATTCACGTGATTTAAATGGTTTAATTTAAATTGGGTAAATAACTGTTAAGAAGGTTAACAGATCTGTTTGTTTACTTTCACCTATTCTTTTTATTATATTTAATAATTCTTTTCAAAATAATGTAAATTGTTAAGAAAATTGTTTTCTTTTAGTGCCTTCTAGAATGTTACACAATTATTAATATTAACCATTATTGCCAAAATTCCTATCTTCATCCCAGTGCCAGTGAAGATAATGTAAATTGTTAAGAAAATTGTTTTCTTTTAGTGCCTTCTGGAATGTTACACAATGTTTTCTTTAGCTATTATTGCCAGAATTTCTATCTTCATCCCAGTGCCAGTGAAGACAATGTAAATTGTTAAGAAAATTGTTTTCTTTTAGTACCTTCTGGAATGTTACATAATTTTTTCTTTAGCCATTATTGCCAGAATTCCTATCTTCATCCCTGTGCCGGTGAAGACAAAGATAAAACTAATCTACAATCTCTGCAATAGCCATCACTGAACCGCTTACAGAACTTGCCTAAACTATGTGTCACATGTATGCATTGTGAACTCACTTGTATGCATTGTGAACTATCTGTTGGTGCAGCGACTTGTGGTAGTGTTGGAGTATTTTTGCTGATGATGTCATCGGTGGTACAATTTTTCCAACAAGAGCTGTCAATTGGCTTGGTATATCTTCCTCTCTTCTGCTTGTCATGATCGTTCAGCTATTTGGGGGCCAACAGAGGTGAGGCAAAGAACCTCACCCCCCCGCTGGTACCTCTCCACAGGTGTGGCTGTATACTGGACCGGTAGTCAATGACGGGTAAGATCCAATTACAATGGTTCCAACCTAAGACAGGAGGCTGACGCCCTGAGGTCAGCTCATCCGAAGACGGGTAAGGACCATATGTAGTATTGGACAACCTAAGGCAGGCACGGTCCCTAAGCCACATGCTTGTTGTTTAAACAGAGAGGGGGAGATGTTGAGAGCCACAGCCAAAGGGGCCCCAGAAAACTTCCAGCTGCCAGCAAACTCCCAGCTGCCGGCTGATGATTGGCTCACAGTGGCCCCAGCAACATCTAGCTGATTGGCTCCTCTGCGGCGATGTTCATTGGGCTGTTTCCCTGCCCTTCAAGCTGCCAGCTGATGATTGGCTCACAGTGACCCCAGCAACATCTAGCTGATTGGCTCCTCTGCAGTCATGTTCATTGGGCTGTTTCCCTGCCCTTCAGACTACGGAACTGCTCATTGGGGGACTTCTTTGGCTCCGCCCACGCGACCCAGCCAATCGGCCTCAAGAGCAGGAGGATTGTGGGAGGTGGTGTGGTTTGTGTGGGGAGAGGCTTCTGGAAGCCGGTGGTGGCAGTTGGGCTCTGAGGGTTTTCCTGAGGAGCTGTTTTGTTTGGCGTTTGTAGTTTTAAAAATAAAGTTTGTTTCTTTTGATAAGTGGCTCCTGAATTGTGCCCAGTCAGACTGCGGCAAAAGTGAACTTGCTCAATTTGATGAAAATGGTATTTCAACAAATGCCATTTAAGCTAACACTGCACTTAATGATAAAGGTTCAATGCTTTCCAGCTAAGATTGGAAACTAGTTAAGGATGTCCATTTTCACTATTACTACTCAATGTAGTACTAGAGGTTTTAGCAAATGCAATAAGTCAAGAAAGACAAAAGGCATTAAGCTTGGAAAAGAAGATATAAAATCTATCTCTATTTGAAGATGACATGATGATCTATGTAGAAAACCCTATGGTAATTTAAAAAAACTCCTGGATCTAAGAAGTGAATTCAGTAGAATAACAAGGTATAAGATCAACATTCACAAATAAGTCACATTTCTACCTGCTAACAATGATGGGAAGCAAATTTTTAAATTCAATATCATTTGACAATATTAAAAATGAAATATTTAAGTGTAAATCTAACAAAATATGTACAGAGCATGTATGCTGAAAGTTAAACACTAAGAAATCAAAGAATTTCTAAATAAATGGAAAGACATATGTTGTACATAGAGTGGAAGACTAAATATACTAAAGATGTCAATTCTCCCCAAATTACCCTATATGTTTAACACATTCCTATAAAAAAAAAGTCCAGAAAGATTTTTTATATGGACAAGATTATTATAAAAATCAAAAGTCCTAGGCAGCCAAAACAACTTTGAAAAAGTAAAATAAAACTGGAGAGCTCTACCTGGTTTCAAGACATTAAGTGATGACATTAATCAAGCCTTTTTGATATTGGAGAAAGCATAAATTCATTGAGTAGATAAAGAATCCAGAATTAGAATCATATCAATATACTCAACTTTTCAAAAATTTCGACTGACCCAAATAATTGTACATATTTATTGGATACAGTGTAATAATTCAATACACATACACAATGTAAACCAGGACAATTAGCATTTCCATTTCCTCAAAAATTTGTCATTTTTTTGTGTTGGATACTGTAGAACTCTTATAGTTATTTTGAAATATATAATAAACTGATGAAAGCAACAAGAGAAAAAGAGCAAGTTAAATATAAAGATATCCTCTTAGACTAACAGCATATTTCTCAGCAGAAACATTATAAGAAAAGAGAGAATGTGATGATATATTCAGGGTACTGAAATTAAAAAAATGCCAGCTAAAGATACTATACCTAGCAAAGTTATCTTTCAAACATGAGTAAAAATAATGTCTTTCCAAGATAAGCAAAAAGTGATGAAATTCGTCCTTACTAGACAGTCCAGTCTATAAGAATTGTTTGAGGAAGTCTTGTACCTGGAAATGAAAGGATGATAATTTCCACTATGAAAACACAGAAAATTATAAAATCCACTGGTAGGACTGATACATAAATGAGAAAGAGAAAAGGATCAAACATTGTTGATACAGAAAACCACTGAACTGCAAATATTAACTAAGAAAGGAACAAATTATCTTAAAAAACAAAATGATCAATAAAATGACAGGAGTAACTTCTTAACTATAAATAATAACCTTGAATGTAAGCATATTAAATTCCCCAATTAAGAGATCTAGACTGGCTGTTGGGTTTAAAAAAAGAATACCCAATTATATGTACTTAGGAGAAACTCACTTCACTGGAAAAGACTCACAAAAGAAAAAAAAAAGAAAGTGAAGAGATGGAAAATGATATTCTGTGATAATGGAAACCAAAAGCCAATAAGAGTAGTTATATCAGATTAAATAGACTTTAAGTCAGAAACTATAAAAGAGACAAAGAATATCATTTTATAATGATAAAAGTAGTGATTCAGGAAGGGAATATTACAATCAGGAATATATTGTTCCCCAAACCAGTGCAGTGAAGTATACAAAGTAAACATTACTAGTTCTACACTGAGAGATTCCAATACAGTAACAATTGGGGACTTTGACACCACACTTTCATTAATGTATAGACCATGAAGGCAAAAAATAAAAACAACAACACAACAACAAAAACATGGGAATTAAATTATACTACAGACCAAATGGACCCAAAAACATTTACAGAACATTTCATACAAATGTGCAGAATGCACATTCTTCTCATCAACACATGGAATGTACTTATGGATAGACCATACATTAGGCCAAAAAGTGAGTCTCAAAATTTTTTTAAAGTTCAAATTATATCATGCATCATCTTTGCCCACAATGAGACAAAAATAGAAGACAGCAAAATAGGAACTTTAGAAATTGTACGAATACATAGAAAGAAAACATTCTCCAGAATGACCAGTGGGTCAATATAGAAATCAGAAGAGAAATTTTAAAAATTCTTGATAAATGAAAATGGCAGGATGGGGCTGTAGCTTAGTGGTACTGCACTTGCCTGGCATGTGTGAGGCACTGGGTTTGATTCTCAGCACTACATATAAATAAATAAAGGTCTATCAACAATTAAAAAATATTTTTACAAAGAGCTTCTACTATATTTAAAAAATGAAAATGGCTAAATAAACCAAAACCTATGTGCTATGATTTTGATATAGTTTAAGTGTGTCCCACAAGAGTTCCTGTGTCAAAAGCTTGATCCTCACTGTTGCAGTGTTGGGGGGTTGGGATGGAACCCTTCAGAGGTGGGGCCTAGGGACTGGTGGTTAGGTTATTAGGGTTGCAACCCAAGAAAGAATTAATGCTGGTTATAGAGTGAGTTAATTCTCATGAGAGTAAGTTGTTATTAAAAGAGCAAGCCTGACTCCTAAATCACAGTCCAACGTACTCTCTTGCCATATGATCCCCCACTCCCATACACACTTACACCATAATGGCATCTAATATGCTGAGATTTAGGGGGGGGCCCTCGCCAGAGCTGACCAGATACTGGCACCATGCTCTTGCATTTCCAAACTATGAGTTCTATAAATGTTTTTGCTTTATAAGTATTTTATAAATACTTATAAAGAGTTTATAAATACTTATAAAGAATGTGCATTCTGCACTTTTGTATGAAATGTTCTGTAAATGTTTGTTGGGTCCATTTTTAGGACCCAACATTTTTTGTTTTTGTTGTTGTTTTTATTTTTTGCCTTCATGGTCTGTACATTAATGAAAGTGTGGTGTCAAAGTCCCCAATTGTTACTGTATTGGAATTGTTACTGTATAAATACCAGATTCAGGTGTTTGTTACAACAACATAAAATGGAATAATTATACTATGAGATACAGAAAAAACAGTACTGAGAGGGAAGGTTATAGTGATGAATTTCTACATTGAAAAGATAGAATACAAATAAACAACCTAACAATACAACACAAAGACACAGAAAAAAAAGAACAAACTAAGCCCCAAATGAGTACAAGGAAAGAAATTGTAAAAATTACAGCAGAAATAAATGAAATTGAGACTATAAAATACAAAATATTGACAAAACAAGAAGTTTTTTAACAAAGATATACAAAATTTATAAATCTTTAGCTAGACAAAGAAAAAGAGAGAGAAAAACCAAATAAATAAAATAGGAGATGAAAAATGAGGCATTATAGCTAATACCACAGAATAGAAAGGATTGTTAGGGACTATTATGAACAACTATTTGTCAGCAAATTGGAAAATCTAGAAGAAAGGATAAGTTCCTGGGTCCATTTATCCCACTAGGATTGAACCATGAAGAACTAGATCATTTAAACAGAGCAATAACAAACAACAAAATTCAATCAGTAATAAAAAGTTTCCCAACAAAGAAAAGCCCATGACCTGGTGACTTCACTGATGAATTCTTTTAAAGAAGAAATATCACCAATAATTCTCTAATCCAAAAAATTGAAATGGAGGGTATTATTCCAAATCCACCCTATAAGGCCAGCATTACTGTAATATCAAAACCAAACAAAGATATAACAACAACAAAAAATGAAGATTGGAGACCAATACCTCAGATGGACATAGATGCAAAAATTCTCAACAAAATACTAACAAACCAAATCCAACAGCACATCAAAAAGATTATATATTATGATTAAGTGGTAATGAATCTAGGGATGTTTCAATTTATGCAAATCAATAAATCTGATGCATCACATCAACAGAATGAAAGACAAAAACCATGTGATCACCTCAACAAATTCAGAAAAAAAAAACATTTGATGAAATTTAACATCTCTTCATGTTAAAAACTCTCAAAGACTTGAATAAACATTTTTTTTTCAAAAGAAAATATACAAATGGCAAAGAGGTGTAGATGTAGAAAGAAAATACCTTATCACATTTAAGACTACCCATAACAAACTCACAGCCAACATCATACTGAGTAAGAAAAACTGAAAGCATTTTATCTAGACAAGGAAAGGTGCCCACTTTCACCTTTATTCAACATAATACTGGAAGATCTAGCCAGAGCAATTAGTCAAGAGAAAGAAATAAAGGGCCTCCAAATTGAAAAGGAGGAAGTTACATTCTTCGTTTTCAGATGATATGATATTTTATATGAAAATCCTAGAGATTCTACCAAAAAACTATTAGAAGTGATAAGCAAATTCTGTAAATTTTCAGAGTATAAGATGAACATACACAATTAATATTTCTTTAATAAATAATTTTCTAAAGAATAAATAAAAAAATCCCCATTCATGATAGATTAAAAATATAGGGGGTTAGGGCTGTAGCTCAATGGTAGAGTACTTGCCTAACATGTTTGAGCATTGTGTTTGATTCTCAGCCCCTCAAATAAATAAATAAATAAATAAACAAAATAGTGGTTCATTGACATTAAAAAATTTTTTTAAATGCATAGAAATATCTCTGATGAAAAATATAAAGCACTGATAAAAACATTGATCAGGACACACAAACACACAGAGAAAATACAAAGACATTCTATGCTCATGGATTGGAAGAATTCATGTTATTAAAATGTTCATACCATCTCAAGTGATTTATAGATTCAATGCAGTCCCCATCAAATTACTAATGTCTTTCTTCACAGAAATAGAAAAAAAGAAAAGAATAAATTTTGTCTGATTACAAAATATCCTGAAGAGTCAAAGTAGTCCTGAGTAAAAACAAAACAAAATAAAACAAAGAAACAACAAACCACAAAAAGCTTGAGGTATCACACTACTTAACTTCAAAATATACCATTAAGTCATAATAACCAAAATTGCATGGTATTTACATGAAAGCAGACACATAGATGAATGAAACAGAGTAGAAAGCCCTCTAATAAATCTATGCATTTACAACTCATTGATTTTTCAATAAAGTCACTAAGAACATACACTGAAGGAGGACTCTCTTTTCAATAAATGATCTAGGAAAACTGGATATCTATATACAGAAGAATGAAAGAACAAAAGTAGATCTGTGTCTCTAATCATATACAAAAATCAAGTCAAAATGGGTCAGAAGCATAAATATAAGACCCAAAGCTCTGAAAATACTAAGAGAAAATGGGGGAAACTCTCAGTACATTAGTTTGGGCAAAGATTCTTTGGTAGAACTCCAAAAGCATAGGCAACAAAACCAAAAATTAACAAATGGGATTACATGAAACGAAAACACTTCCGCACAGCAAAGGAAACAATAAACAAAGTGAAGAGATAATTTACAGAATGACATAAAATATTTGTAAGCTATTTATCCAATAAGGTATTAATATCTAGAATATATAAGGAACTCAATAACAACTCCCCCAATGATATGATTAATTAGTTGGCAAATGACTTGGATAAACATTTTTTTTCAAAAGAAAATATACAAATGGCAAAGAAATATAGACATAATTTGTTATATTTTGCTTCATTTTATTGCTTAGATGTTGCATTTTTTACAAATCCAAGTTTTGTGATAACTCTGCATTGAGAATTCTTTCAGCATTATTTTTCTTCAATAGCTTGTTCTCACTTTGTGTTTCTGTCACATTTTGATAATTCTCACAATACTTCAAACTTTTGATTATTATTATGTCTGTTATGTTGATCTGTGATCAGTGATCCTTAATGTTACTATTTTAATTGTGTGGAGATGCCACAATTGGGCCAGTGTAAGATAGCAAACTTAATTGACAAATGCTGGCTGTATTCTAATGGTTCCACTGACCAGCTGTTTCTCTGTTTCTTTTCCCTTCTTTGGGCCTTCATGTTCCCTGAGGCACAAAATTGTTGACATTGAGCCAGTTAATAAAACTACAATGGCCTCTGAGTGCTCATATGAAATGAAAATTATCATGTCTCACTTTAAATCAAAAGCTAGGAATGATTAAACTTAGGAAAAAATAAGACAGGCCAAAAGCTAGACCTCTTATGACAAATAGTTAGCAAAGTTGTGAATGCAAAGGAAAAGTTCTTGAAGAAAGTAAACATATAAATGATAAGAAAATGAAACAGACTTATTGCTGATATGGACAAAGTTTCAGTGATTTAGAAAGAAGACCAAACCATCCACAAGAGTCCCTAACCCAGAGCAAGGCCCTAACTCTTTTTAACACAGTGAAGTATAAGAGAAGGAGGAAGCTCCAGAAGAAAAGTTTCAAGCTTTCGGAGTTTGGTTTGTGAGGTTTAAGAAAAGATATCTTCATGACATTAAAATTGAAAGTTGTGACAGATTTAGTGGCACATTCCTGTAATCCTAGCTACTCTGAAGTCTGAGGCAGGAGGATCACAAATTCAAGGTCATCCTCAGTAATTAGCAAGACCCTGTCTCGAGGTAAAATTTTAAATGGGGTCTGGGGATTTAGCCCAGTGGTAGATGGTACTGGGTTCCATTCCTGGTACTGAAAAATATATGCAAGTCAAAACAACAACTGGCAATGTAGAAGCTGCATCAAATTATCAGGAGATCGAAGAAAGTTGATGAAGTTTATTATACTAAACAATACATTTTTAATGTAGTAAAACAGTTTTATATTATGAGAAGGTGGCATCTAGGACTTTCATAGCTATAGAGGAGATGTTTGTGTCTGGCTTCAAAACTTCATAGAACAGTCAAAATCTCTTCTGAGGGACATAGCAGGTGGTATCTTTAAGAAGAAACTAATGATTATTTGCCATTCCTCAAACCCTACAGCCTTAAGAATTATATTAAACTTATTCTGCCTGTGCCTTATAAATGGAGCAACAAATTCCAGATGATAGCCCATCTGTTTATAACATGGTTAAATGAATATGTTGAATCTATCCTTGAGAACTAACTCCTCTTCATAAAAATGAGTTTTTTCAAAATATCACTGCTCATTGATAATACACCTGGTTACCCAAGACCTCTGATGGAGATATACAAAAAGATTGATATTGCCTATATGCCTGCTCATACAGCATCCATTCTTTATGCATCAAAGAATAATTTCAACTTTAAGCTTATTATTTAAGACATATATTTTTGCCATAAATGGTGCTTCCTCTGATGGATCTGGGCAAAGTAAATTGAAAACCTTCTGGAAAGGATTCACCATTCAAGATGCTATTCAGAACATTCATGATTTAATGGAGGAGGTTAAGATATTAACATTGGTAGGATTTGGGAAGAAGTTGACTCAAATCCTCATGGATGACTTTGAGAGGTTCAAGACCTCAGTGAAAAAAGTAATGGTAGATGTGGTGGAAATAGTAAGAAAGCTAGAATTAGGAGGAGGCTTGAAGATGTGACCAAACTGCTGCAATCCTATGATCAAAGTTTATTACATGAGAAAGTTGTTTCTTGTATTTTCTTTCTTTCTTTCTTTCTTTCTTTCTTTCTTTCTTTCTTTCTTTCTTTCTTTCTTTCTTTCTTTCTTTCTTTCTTTCTTTCTTTTAGGTATTCAGGGGGCACTTGACCACTGAACCACATCCCCAGCCCTATTTTGTATTTTATTTAGAGAGAGGGTCTTGCTGAGTTGCTTAGCACCTCACTAAGTTGCTGAGGATGGCTTTGAACTTGTGATGCTTCTGCCTCAGCCTCCCATGTCACTGGGATTACAGGCATGCACCACTGTACCCGGGCACAAAGTTATTTCTTAAGTATGAGCAAAGAAAGTGGTTTCTTGGGATGGAATCTACTCCTGGTGAATATGCTGTGAACAAGAAATGACAAGGAAGGATTTAGAATATTACATAAAGTTACTTTGTTCAATAGCAGCAGGGTTTGAGAAGATTGATTCCAATTTTGAAAGACGTTTGGCTGTGGATGAAATGCTACCAAACAGCATCACATGCTACAGAGAAATCTTTCAAGAAAGAAAAGAGTCAATCAGTATGGCAAATTTGTTTGTTGTCTTATTTTAAGGAGTTGCCACAGCAGCTCAGCCTTTAGAAACCATCACCATGATCAGCTACAGCCATCAGCATCAAGGCAAAAACCTTCACCAGCAAACATATTGCAATTTGCTGAAGGCTTAAATGATCATTATCATCTTTAGCAATAAGATATAACAAGTAAAGCATGTACGATATATTTTTTAAATGATGTTATTACTGTTAAAATTATAATGTAAAAATAACTTTAATATGTGCTGGGAAAACAAAAAAATCATGTAATTTGCAAGATTTTGATATTCACCTTTTTGAGGTGATCTGGAACCAAGCCCACAGTATCTTTGAAGTATGCCTGTACAGGAAAAAATAATGCTTAAACAAATCATCGGGGGAATGCAAATGAAAACAATGATAAGACATCATTTCACTCCAATTAGGACAGCTATTATCAAAACAACAAAAAGTAACAAATTCTGGCAAGGATGTAGAGAAATGGAAACTCTCATACATACACATATATATGTTTTTATAAATGAGATATAATTCACATACCATAAAATTCACTACTTTAAAGTGCATAATTCAGAGGATTTGGGTGTATTTACAAGGTTGTGCAACTGTTTTAGTCAGCCTCATTTTTTGCTGCTGTGGCTAAAAGACCTGACCAGAATGACTGTAGAAGAGAAGTTTATTTAGGAGCTCATGATTTCAGAGGTCTCAGTCCGTGGACAGCAGGCTCCATTCCTCTGGGCTCATGGTGAGACAGAACATCATGTTCGAAGACAATGGCAGAAAGAAGTGGCTCGCATGATGATCAGGAAGCAGAGAGGAAAGGTAGAGAGATTCCACTGGCCAGGAACAAAAATATAGCCCAAGGGCACACTTCCAATGCCCCACCTCTTCCAGTCACACCCTACCTCCCTTCAGTAACCACTCAATTAATCCCACCAGGTGATTAATTCACTGACTGGGTTAAGGCTCTCACAACCCAATCATTTCTCCTTGAAACCTTCTCACATTGTCTCACATGTGAGCATTTAGGGAACACCTCACATCCAAACTATAACAGGGTCATTAAATAATAATGATCAATGCCATCTCCATTTCCATTCTTTGATATCCTGTCTATAAGACAAATATTGGTACCTGGGTCAGAGAACATACTATACTCATAGGATAATAACCTCAAATTCATGATGTATGGTCAACCAGCTGAGGGCATAGCTGACTTAGCATTAAGTAATCCAACATTCTGTAAGACTAGATGCTTCTGGGTGATTCCACTCATGGTAAGGATATGAGAACATTGCCTTTCTTTTGGGGGCTGTTAAATGAATTATTTAACTAGAAGCAATATTGCAAAAGATACTGTGATGATGAAAGTATTCAGTAAATTCTTGGATGTTGGTACTGTCAGAAGCATTTTGGATATGAATGTCAGCATATATAAAGATTAATTATCTGTATCATTTAGGGCAAATGTCTTCTCCTAAATGATGGGTGTAATTATCCTGTTACCAGGTGCCTACATAGATACACTGAGTTATGATAGCAAATTGGCAGTTTAGCAATGGTCTCTGCTATAGGCAGATTGGGCACCCAACAGTAGTATAGATTGGGCTGTAGCCAGATTAGTTATTTGATAAGGGGAACATCATGTTATTTATCTGTATCTTCTATCCTTACTATTATGAACATTTTACTCATGAGCCTACTTGAACAAGCTCTGATGTACCTGAATGTTTTAGTTAGGTTTTTCATTGCTATGACTGAAGGACCTTACAAGAACACTTAGAGGAGGAAAAGTTTACTTAGAGGCTCACAGTTTCAGAGGTCTTAGACTATAGATGTGTTGAGAGCCACAGCCAAAGGGGCCCCAGCAAACTTCCAGCTGCCCTTCAAGCTGCCAGCTGATGATTGGCTCACAGTGGCCCCAGCAACATCTAGCTGATTGGCTCCTCTGTGGTGATGTTCATTGGGCTGTTTCCCTGCCCTTCAGACTGCCAGCTGATGATTGGCTCACAGCGGCCCCAGCAACATCTAGCTGATTGGCTCCTCTGCGGTGATATTCATTGGGCTGTTTCCCTGCCCTTCAGACTACGGAACTGCTCATTGGGGGACTTCTTTGGCTCCGCCCACACGACCCAGCCAATCGGCCTCAAGAGCAGGAGGATTGGGGGAGGTGGTGTGGTTTGTGTGGGGAGAGGCTGGTGGAAGCCAGTGGTGGCAGTTGGGCTCTGAGGGTTTTTCCTGAGGAGCTGTTTTGTTTGGCGTTTGTAGTTTTAAAAATAAAGTTTGTTTCTTTTGACAAGTGGCTCCTGAATTGTGCCCAGTCAGACTGCGGCATTTGGTGGCTCGCACGGGGAGCGACTGAGGGTAAGTAAACTGCTCGCCCCTGAGGGCAGGGCGAGAGGATGGGTAGCCATTCTAAGTTTACTCTTTTGTTTTGCTTCATTTTTGTTTTAAGTTGCCTGTCCCTGGAGATGAGTGAGACGGAAGAAAAACCGCTCACATTTGAGGAAAAACTATTTGCGTTTGAGGAACAGATAGGGAGAAAGGTCGGATGGACATTTCAGTCCCTGGAGATGAGTGAGACGGAAGAAAAACCGCTCACATTTGAGGAAAAACTATTTGCGTCTGAGGAACAGATAGGGAGAAAGGACGGATGCACATGTCAGGAGGATAGAAAGGCTATAATGAAATTTTGTTGTTCCATTTTTATTGGATTCTGTCTCGGTTTGGTTTGGTGTTATCTTGCTGGGTTGTATTATAGTAGAAATACGGGATCAGCAATTAGTAAAAAACAAACCGAAAGAGTGTTAAGTAAATTGTTAGACGAAGGAGGCATCTCAGTAAAATCAAGAATACTCAGGGCATACGTTGATATAATACAAAAATATAGCCCATGGCTTTTTAAGGAGGAGTTGTTAGATATATCACAATGGAACCATCATGGTGAAGATTTAAAAAGAATAGAAAAGTACAACCCAGGGACTCTGCCAGTTGGCACATTGACATTGTGGGCGAACGTATCTGGTTTGCTTAGTCCAAAGCCTTCAGATCAGACAAAGGTAGAGGAAGGAGAAGACATATTGATTCAAGTAAAAGAGGTCTCTCAAGTTAGTCAGAATGAGGAAAAGATTCAAGTACAAGAGAAGGTCTTTCAAGCTAGTGAGACAGAGGAAGGAAGTTTAGAGCAGAAAAAGCCATCAGGGGAAAAGTTACAACAGGAGACTGCTAATAACACCTTTCTATCAGAGAGCGAAAGTCTCCAACCAACAGCACCACCTCTACAGGAGACTGCTACTAACAGCATTCTATCACCAGAGGGCATAAGGGTCCAATCAACAGCACCACCTCCATATGCTAAGAGACTCCCAACCCCCGCAGTTGATAGTTGGGATCCTGAGACAGGATCTCAAGTATGCCCTGTATTTGAGGTAGGAGGGCAGCGAATTCACCAGGGTTTATTTTACAAAACAGTGAAGGAGCTAAAAGAGGCAGTAACAACCTATGGTCCTCAAGCACCCTTCACTGTAAGCTTGATCGAATCCATTACCAACTTAAACATGACGCCAGCAGATTGGGCTAATATGTGTAAAGCTGTGCTAACTGGAGGACAATACCTGTTATGGAAGGTTGCTAATGAGGAATTTTGCAAGGAGACAGCTATGGGAAATGCAGCAGCTGGTTATCCTCAGAGAAATCTAGATATGTTGTTAGGAAAGGGACCTTATGAGGATCGGCAGCAACAACTTGCATATGATCCTGGTGTATACGCACAAATTGCTATAGATGCACTTAAGGCATGGAAGACTTTACAAGGACATGGAGGTTTACAAGGTCAATTATCTAAGATAATACAAGGAGCTAATGAACCTTATGCTGAATTTGTAGATAGGCTTATTCAAACAGCTACCAGAGTTTTTGGGAATACAGAACAAGCAATGCCATTAATAAAACAACTGGCTTATGACCAAGCGAATCGTTGGTGCAGAGATATCATTAGACCATGGAAACAGGAAGATTTAAACAAATATATTAAATTGTGTAGAGACATTAATGAACAAGAGCAAGTCATGGCAGCTGCAGTAAAACAGGCTTTAGATGCCAGAGACATTAATGAACAAGGGCAAATTGTGGCAGCTGCAGTAAAACAGGCTTTAGATGCCAGAGACATTAATGAACAAGGGCAAATTGTGGCAGCTGCAGTAAAACAGGCTTTAGATGCCGGGCTAAGAACATGCTACAATTGTCAACAAGCAGGACATTTTAAAAGGAATTGCCCCATAGGAGGAGGGTTTAACAATACTAGGTATCAAAGGAATAGAATACCGGGTATTTGCCCACGATGCCGTAGAGGGAGACATTGGGCTAATGAATGCCGTTCTCAAACCACCATAGAGGGTACTCCATTATCAAAAAACGAACAAGGACAAGGTTTTTATCCACAATATCGTGGACAAAGGCATCGGGCTCCGTTGCCAAAAAACGGACAGGGGGCCCCAATGCTCCGGGGCCCCAAACCACAAATATACGGAGCTCTGGAGGAACCCAGCAACCCCAGAAACCCCATCAGGGTAGTGCCCAGGGCATCAGATCCCTCATCAGACAAACCAGAGGGAGCGCAGGGTTGGACATCTGTGCCTCTGCCAGAGCAGTACTAACTCCAGAGATGGGAGTTCAAATCATTCCCACAGGGGTGAAAGGACCTCTTCCCAAAGGAACAGTAGGCTTATTATTGGGACGCAGCTCTTCTACTCTAAAAGGACTTTTGATAAGTCCTGGGGTAATTGATCCCGATTATGAAGGTGAAATAAAAATTATAGCCAGTTCTCCAAAGGGTATATCAGTAATTTCACCAGGAGATAGAATAGCACAATTACTAATAATACCAAGCCTACATGATAAATTTTCCAGTCATGTTGTAGAAAGAGGTTCCAAGGGATTAGGCTCCACAGGTGTAGATTGGGCTATGCTTTCTTTAAATTTAGATTCTCGCCCCATGCTAAAACTAAATATTCAAGGACATGAATTTAATGGGCTACTGGATACAGGTGCAGACCTTAGCATTATCTCTCGTCAAGAATGGCCAAAACATTGGCCATTACAACAAGCCACTCAAACGCTTCGAGGCCTAGGAGTGGCGAATAATCCCGATAAAAGTGCAATGGTATTAGATTGGAAGGATCCTGAAGGATGTGAAGGAACTATACAGCCATATGTATTGGATCATCTTCCTGTAAATTTATGGGGACGAGATGTCTTAGATCAATTAGGTTTGACATTAACAAATAATATCAATCAAAATGCACCCACTATTATGGCTAGACAAGGTTTTAGGAAAGGAAAAAGATTAGAAAAACAAGAACAAGGTATAGCAGCACCAATACAAATAAATCAAGGAACAGACAGACATGGGTTGGATTTTCACAAAGGGCCACTGAGACAATAAAAATTACCTGGAAATCAGAAAGACCAGTATGGGTCCCTCAGTGGCCCTTGACTAAAGAAAAGATACAAGTAGCCCATGATCTGGTCAAACAACAATTAGTGGAAGGACATATACAACCTTCTGTATCTCCCCATAATACTCCCATTTTTGTCATCAAAAAGAAATCTGGTAAATGGAGATTATTGCAAGATTTAAGAGCCATTAATAATGAAATGGTCATTATGGGACCTGCTCAATCGGGGATTCCTCAGTTGTCTGCTTTGCCAAAAACTTGGTATGTTTTAGTTATAGATATTAAAGATTGTTTTTTTTCAATTCCAATTCATCCTGAGGATAGTCCACGTTTTGCATTTACTATCCCTGGAATGTTACACAATGTTTTCTTTAGCTATTATTGCCAGAATTTCTATCTTCATCCCAGTGCCAGTGAAGACAATGTAAATTGTTAAGAAAATTGTTTTCTTTTAGTACCTTCTAGAATGTTATATAATTTTTTCTTTAGCCATTATTGCCAGAATTCCTATCTTCATCCCTGTGCCGGTGAAGACAAAGATAAAACTAATCTATAGTCTCTGCAATAGCCATCACTGAACCGCTTAACTCACTTGTATGCATTGTGAACTATCTGTTGGTGCAGCGACTTGTGGTAGTGTTGGAGTATTTTTGCTGATGATGTCATCGGTGGTACAATTTTTCCAACAAGAGCTGTCAATTGGCTTGGTATATCTTCCTCTCTTCTGCTTGTCATGATCGTTCAGCTATTTGGGGGCCAACAGAGGTGAGGCAAAGAACCTCACCCCCCCGCTGGTACCTCTCCACAGGTGTGGCTGTATACTGGACCGGTAGTCAATGACGGGTAAGATCCAATTACAATGGTACCAACCTAAGACAGGAGGCTGACGCCCTGAGGTCAGCTCATCCGAAGACGGGTAAGGACCATATGTAGTATTGGACAACCTAAGGCAGGCACGGTCCCTAAGCCACATGCTTGTTGTTTAAACAGAGAGGGGGAGATGTTGAGAGCCACAGCCAAAGGGGCCCCAGCAAACTTCCAGCTGCCCTTCAAGCTGCCAGCTGATGATTGGCTCACAGTGGCCCCAGCAACATCTAGCTGATTGGCTCCTCTGTGGTGATGTTCATTGGGCTGTTTCCCTGCCCTTCAGACTGCCAGCTGATGATTGGCTCACAGCGGCCCCAGCAACATCTAGCTGATTGGCTCCTCTGCGGTGATATTCATTGGGCTGTTTCCCTGCCCTTCAGACTACGGAACTGCTCATTGGGGGACTTATTTGGCTCCGCCCACGCGACCCAGCCAATCGGCCTCAAGAGCAGGAGGATTGGGGGAGGTGGTGTGGTTTGTGTGGGGAGAGGCTTCTGGAAGCCAGTGGTGGCAGTTGGGCTCTGAGGGTTTTTCCTGAGGAGCTGTTTTGTTTGGCGTTTGTAGTTTTAAAAATAAAGTTTGTTTCTTTTGACAAGTGGCTCCTGAATTGTGCCCAGTCAGACTGCGGCATAGATGGCCAACTCAATTCCTTGGGGCTTGAGGTGAGGCAGAACATCATGTCGGAAGGGTGTTAGAGGAAAACAGTTGGGAGCATGACACTAGTGTGCTCAACTAGTGTTGAGCTCCTCTCAACAAGGACAAAATATATACCCCAAACACATGTCACCAGTGACCCACCTATTCTAGCCACAACCTACTCACTTTCAGTTACTACTCAGTGAATCCCTATCAGGGAATTAATTCACTAATTGGGTTAAGGTTCTTATGACCCAATAATTTAATCTCTAAACTTTCTTGTATTGTTTCATACATGAGCTTTTGGGGGGCACTTAATATCTAAATAATAACACACTGGGCAAGGACATCGACAGATGAAATGCCTACCTTCACATGAGATTTTAGGACATACTTAATTCTGATCTTGTATATCATTTCCATCTGAAGATGTAATACTTCTGTGCATGCTCAACTTTATGACCTGATGTATTAAATAAGACTCATATGTGACAGGCAGCTTGCATTCCAGGATCAATTTGTTTCCCATTGTGAGGCATTTATTTGGTCTTTTTTTAAACAAGAAAATATTTTCATTTTTATTTTTGCTTATTATTCTCAAGTACACATGTACAATAGTGTCACATTTTCTTTATATGAATTTCTTAAGTATTCTAATATGTATATAGAGGAAGGGACATATAATATTTAATAGGAAAGTTCTGTGGGACAATAACTTATGTGGTAAAAATTTGTTCCTCTATAAAAAATTAAACTGAAACGTCAACTTTTTAGTTTTGCTAATCAAATTCAAGAATTCAAATCAGCCTGTAACTAACAGTATTTAACAATAAGTACAGTTTAATTTTTCTTCATACGTTTTTGTTTTTATTGACAGTGGAATCCATTTTGACATAATTATACAAGCATTGAATATATCTTGTTTTAATTCAGTCCCCAGTACCTCTCCTTCCCCTTCCCTCCCATGACCTCCTGCTCCCTTCCCTCTATGGATCTTTCTGCCATTTACCATAGTTATTTTTAAAAAATAAATGACAGTGGAATGCATTACAATTTTATTGCACATATATAGCACATTTTTAATATCTCTGGTTGACCATAGTTATTTTTTATTAATTTCTAGTGAATGTACATGATGGTGAGATTCACTGTGATATATTCACATATGAACATAGCAAGGTTATGTCAGATTCTTCCACTGTCTTTCCTTTTCCCATTCCCCCTCACTTCCCTTCATTCCCCTTTGTCTAATACACTGAACAATAAGCCCCTGCTTATTGTGGGTTAGCTTCCACATCAGAGAAAACATTCGACCTTTTTTCAAATCATATTTACTTGACCATACTCTTAATTATTACCTTTTAAAGGTTATAATATTATGCTTAGAAAACAAAACACCCATATATGTTTCCAGACTATATAAAATTATGATGTAAAATGTAGTATTCTTTATCTTTCCGTTTATTTAAAATATAAATGTTGTTTATCTGTATTAATTTTGAAGAATGGTTTTAGATTCCTAAGTTTAAATTTTTCTTTTTTTAAATATGTTTTAGTTGTAGGTGGACACAATATCTTTATTTTCTTTATTTTTATGTGGTGCTGGGGATTGAACCCAGTGCCTCACGTAAGCAAGGCAAACATTTTACCGCTGAGCTACAATCCCAGCCCCCTAAGTTTAATTTTTTATTTAAACATTTCCTTTTATATTATTTCAGATAAGCAGCATTTGATTCTTAACCAGGACACACCAACGAATCAAGAAATTTGTCTCAAAACAAAAGGTTCTTTTCTCCAAAACCTTTGGGGAAGGAAGGAGCTTATGTAAGTGTTTTTAGGACTTGCCACCATCCCTACACAGCAGCCTGAATTGCTATGGATACTTTGACCAGCAGAACTTTGTTGAGTCATAAAGCCTAGATGACATAAATGAGGCAAACCAGCCAAGTTCTGGCAATATTTTGCCCACTGGGACAGTGTGATACCAAGGTTCCTTAGGACTGGGTTGTGATACCGATCCAGAGAATTGATCTACCTCTGAATTAAGATGGTAAGAATATACGGATGTTAGAAGGCTATACTTAGGATACTTAGGATATATAGTGAGGGTAAACAAATGAAAGTAAACTTTACTGTTTCTTGGTTACTAGCACAGAGAAAAATATCAGATAGTAACTGTATATCAGTTTCTAAGTTGTATTTATTTATTGAATTAAAGATACCCTTATCTGAAGGAACTGTTTATAATTGGAATTATCATCATGATCATGAAAATCTACTGTCATTTGCTAAGTCTTAACCCATCCCAAGTGGGGACTTAATGAAAATGTGATAAAAACTACTACCCTTATATATTTTAATTCTTTTAAGGGTGTAGTACTATCTATTCCCACCTCAAGGTTATGGACTTGCTTTGGTAGACTTTTTTTTAGTATACTAATTTTTTGGAATTTATAGTATTTCAACTTGTAGAGCTTTGAGGAAATAATGAGTTCAGTTTTTGTTCAATAAAAAGAACTTAGACCCACTCTAGCATACTAAATCTAAACTTTTCTAATAAGCATAATATATGTGATGATTTTGACAAAGTCTAAGATTATTTTCCCTTATTCCTTTAGGCTTTTGTCAGTAAATAGTTATAAAACCTTATGATTATTTTAGTATATAATATTTTCCCTTTTGGGGGTAAGGCTTTGAACGACTTCACATTGGGTAATACTGGGATCTGACTCTTGTTATAGGTCTGGAGAACAGTAGATTGATAAAGATGGGAGACAAGGAGAACCGGAATCCATTACTTGGTGTCTTATCAAGGTAGGACAAACTTTGTCATAGCAAGTGGGCTGCTTCTGCTGACAGGAGTGATTCGCTGGTGTTTTTGAATTCAGGATACTTAGTTTATTTGAAATAAACACAATGTTCCTATTCCAATACATGGAGTCTCACTTTACCCCCATAAATGCCTTAACACTCATAGAAGTGATTGGGAGGGATTGGAATTCAACTTATGTTGTAATTCAACCCCATGGAAAATTGGACACTGTGTCTGATTCTAGGTTTTGAAGTCTGACTACAAAATATAAGATTAGTTAAGGGAAGTCATAAAAAGTTCTCTATTCTTGATTGTGCCTAGAGCTGAGAACTTTAACCCTGACCATGCTACATTATTTAAGACTCCAGCACACTCAGAAATAGCCACACTGCTCCACAGATTTGATAATCATCATCAAACTCTGCTGCAGCAGCCATTTGGACTTTCAAAACTTTGCCTTCAAACTCAACTAATTAGATAAGCAATCACAGAATACCATCCTTGGTGGTCTGTTGCCAAAACTTATTTCTGGTTTAAACACTTTAATTCTCAGGAATCAGTTGTAGAAAACAGAAGTGATTCAAGCTATTTTAAGAACAAGGGATTTAATATAAGAAACTAGGTCCTTAGAAAATTGATGGAAGGGCTGGAGGATCAGGCTGTCTACTTATTATTAGAATTCTGAAAATGTATGACTTTTATTACATCAGGAAGAGGCTCCTTCATTATATCAGCAGGCCATTAAGACCAGTAATATATCACTGATGGAAGGGATCAAAAAGTCACTATTGTGGGGCTGGGGTTGTAGCTCAGTGGTAGAGCATTCGTCTAGCACATCTGAGGCCCTGGGTTCGATCCTCAGCACCACACAAAAATAAATAAATAAAATAAACATATTGTGTCCAACTACAACTAAAAAAATATTTTAAAAAGTCACTGTTGTAATAGCAATGGCCTTTTAGAAAATATTTTTAATCATAGATGTACTCGTCTTTATTTTATTTGTTTTTATTTTTAAGGTGTGTCAGGGATGAAACCCAGTGCCTCATGCATGATAGGCAAGCACTTTACCACTGAGTCACAACTCTGGCCCCGTAGCAATGTCCTTTTGATACTCAAAATATTGTTGCTGGATACTGCAATGCTGTTGGAGAAAAACGCTGGCTTTCCATGATTATATTGCTGTCAGGGGCAATATAATCAAAGCAGCAGGAAGATGGTCCCAGCCTTGCTGCCCCATTCTAATCCCCATGCAAATATGTATAATCGGAGGAGCTTAAGTTACTTAACAAATGTAGTTTTTCAGGGTGGGGATGTTGCTCAGTGGTAGAGCACTTGGTTGGCATGTGGGAAACCCTAGGTTCAATTCCCAGTACAGAAAGAAAAAAGAGAAAAAAAATCTAGTTTTCATCTTTCCAAACTCTCCAATTCAAAGAGGCAAGCTTAGAAGGATGTTGAATGGATGCTAGAACCAATTCACCATAACCACCACTTAAACTTAGCTCTCCTTTATTCTTTTTCACTGTTTATGGTATTCTAATCAAATTAGTATGTCAAATTACTAATTACTAATCAAATTAGTATGCCACTGATTGGCTTTTTGTTGCTTTTATTTTTTTCAATATTTCAAATAGTACTTTATTGAATATACTTGTTAACTGTCTCCTTCAATACATGTATGAGAGTTTTGCTAGAATGGTATCTTATTCTGCCACTGCTGCTATAACAAAATACCACATAGTGGTAATTTATAAATATTAGAAAGTGATTTCTCATAATCCTGGAATCTGGGAAGTCCAAGATCAAGGCATCTTCATATGTCTACTGACATCTTCTGTGTCTAGTGATGGGTCACTCTCAGCTTCCAAGATGGCACCTTATTGTTGCATTCCTACATTGTAGAAGGTAAAAGAGCAAAAAGAAACTGAGGGACTTGCTTCAGTCTTTTTTTTAAGAGTAATAATTCCATTCAGAAGGAGCAGGAGGGAGTGCTTATGACTTAATCATTTACCAAAAGGTCCCATCTCTTAAAACTTTACTTTGCATATGAGGTCCTAAAATATAAAATTTGGAGGGGCACATGCATTCAATCCCTAGCTCATGGATACTTAAAAGTAGAATTCTGTATCAGAGGCTGATGTGCATTTTCAACTTTGCTAGTTACTGGCAAAATCTGCTGTCCAAAACTGTACTGGTTTATGTACCCTTTAACAGCATGAATTCTAGTTGTTCTTTGTTCTTACCTATACTTGTTTTCCATGCTTTAAAAATTATATCAATTTAACGGTTGTGAAATATATAATTGCTGTTTTAACCTGTATTTCTCTAGTTATGTGTGAGGGTGAGCTTATTTTCACATATTTGTTTGCCATTTAGAGTTTCTTTCTCTATGAATAATTTGGACATTCCCTTTGCCTATTTTTTATATTGGAGTTTACCTTTTAATGATATTATATAACTTTATATATATGTTAATATATATAACTTTATATATCTAGTTGTATGTATATAACTTTACATATGTGTGTATGTGTGTGTATGTATATACACACACACACACACACACACACACAGAAACACTAATCCTTTATCAGTTATATATGTTTCAAATACTTTAAGTCTATTGTTTTTTTTCAGGCTTTTAAAATGGTTTTTATTTTTTAAAAGTTAATATGTGCATTACAGGAAAAATAAACACACAAGCAAAGAACAGTTATCCAATCACAAGCAGCTTAGTTAGATGTGTCTCTCTAGGTTGTGCGTATATATACACAGTATCTCATTTTGTGTGATTGAGATCATAGTGTGTATCATGCTTTTGCATAAGGCTATTACTTTTTAACATTTTGATTCTTTTTCCTTCAGAAGCTTAGAATTTTTACTTAACCAAATTTACAAATATTTTCTTATAAGAGTTTTGCTTTTTGTGTGTAAGAAAATCTTTACCACAATAATTTAATGATAATTTTTTAAAAAATTATTCTAATACTTTTAAAGGTTTTGTTGTTGTTGTTGTTTGTTTGTAGTACCAGAGATTTAACCCCCGGGTGCTTGACCAGCGAACCACATCCCCAGCCATTTTTATTTTTTATTTTGAGACAGGGTCTCACTAAGTTGCTTAGGGCCTCACTAAATTGCTGAGGCAGGCTTTGAACTTGGGATCCTCCTACCTCACTCTTTGGTCACTAAGGATTACAAGCGTGGGTTACTGCACCCTGCCTTAAAGTTCTGTTCTTTATATTCAGGTGTTTAACATATCTGGAAATTATTTTTATGTATGATGTGAGGTGGGTTACTAAAATTTTTTCACATGAAAGTCATGTTAATACCATCTACTGAATACTCCATACCTTCCTTACTCTACACAATTCAACAAAGTGAAATTCAAAAGAAATTCACCAAAGTAAATTCAGAAATTTGGAGTGCTGTGTTGGGAGAGAAGTGTAACTTTATTTTTTTTCCTTTAATTTTGAAGTATAACTTTAAGTAGGACAATCTTGGTTGTCTTGCTCTGAGGAGTTGACCTTGGGGGAAGTCTTGGAATAAGTTGGGGAGTTGGAATGTGAATATTTGTAGGATTGTTAAAGCTAGTTTTTATATTATGCTTAATATGTGTTAGGGTCTTTTGTATATTTGTTCACTTAATCTTCAACACAACTGAGATAGGTTGTTATTTTCATCACTCCTGTGTAACAGATGGGTGAACTGAGGCACACAGAGATTAATTAACTGACCCAAGGTCACCATCTAATAATTAGTAGTCAGAATTTGAACCCAGGCAGTCTGGCTACAAGTCCAGGCTCTTACAATTATATTATTCTATAGCAAGATGCCATTGATGTTGATATCTGTTCCATTCCATTGATCTGTGTCCTTTAGTCCTACATCACATTACCTTCATTCCTAAATTTTATAATAAATCTTGGTAGGGTAAATCTCAACTTCTAATTCTCCCTTTTTATAATGGGCTTGATTGTTCTTTGAGTTCTATATTATTCCATACAAAATTAAAATTCCATAAAATTTTGACATCAATTTTGAGGTCTCACAAACTCCTGTTGGAGTTTTTAACTGGAATTTCTTCATATTTATAGACTTCTTTGGAAATAATTGATACAACATTGTATCTTGCTATCCATTCTCATTATCTGGCATTAATTCACAGCGTCTCTTATGTTCTTCAGTAATTTTATTTTGACAAGAAAGATCTTACATATTTTTAAATTTATTCTTAGGTTCCTTGTAGTTTTTTGATCCACCTAAAAAGTTTATATATTGTTCTTACCTCTCTTGCTATTTGCTTAGTTGCCACATAACAGATCATACTCTGTTCTTCTGATATGTTACAATAAACTAACACTTTGTGTGTGTGTGTGTGTGTGTGTGTGTGTGTGTGACAGAGAAGAGAGAGAGAGAGAGAGAGAGAGAGAGAGAGAGAGAGAGAGAGAGAGAGAGAGAGAAGGTTTATTTCCTGATCTTGTTTGTTGGTCTGAGTTTGATTAACCCAGAATGTAGCATGTCAAGAGAGATCTAAGCCCTTCTCCTTCATGATTTTTGCAAGGCACATAGTTCTGTCCTGTCTTCTCCATGTGTCCTCAAGCTTTTCAATGGGTAGTGATGGATGTCTCCTACTCTGTATCTTGCCTGTAGTATTGGGCACATAGTAATTACTTAAAGGATCTTAGTGCTGCATTTCCCACAATGGTTTTCTATTCTTTTCCTTCAATCTGCTTACTCCATTGAGCTTTTGACAATGACTCTTCCTTGGTCCTTAAATTGATTTCCATATTTAAATGCACTTGAGACCTTTTCTTCTGTCAGTGGCCCTTTTCTTCTGAGGAAGTGAAGAAAAGGGCTTTAGTGACAGCTGAGAGTTCTTTGAGAAGACATATCTTTGTGAGATAATCTAGACCAGTTGTTGCAAAAGTCCCCCCCACACACACACTAATCATTAGATTGTGGCATGCTTGGTGGGAAAATAAAGGTTCTGATCTTAAAAAAAGAGGGAGGGAAGGCTTTTATACTAATTTTTCATCCTAGAGAATGTGCCATATTTTAAGTATGTTAAAGGCTCTGATAAGTTTTATGATAAAGAAAAGTAACTTCATATTTAGCCCATCACTTTTTCAACATTTTTGACCACAGATTTTGTTTTTAAAAAAATGTTGGTCTTGTCTATCCCTGTTATATATAAAGCAAAGTCATTTATCCTAGGCTGTCTACTAAAGACATCAGTGGCATCTAGTGTTGGTGCAAAGCCTTTATCATGAGGAAATTGCCTCTACAATCTATTCCAAATCATTCATGTTTAAGTTTTATCATCTCATCCATTCTTATATCCTTACCGGAAATAAAGCCATCTTGAGTTCTGATGCAAAATCAGTTGCAGCATACTTACTTGAGTACATACAATGTGTAAGAAAGGAGTTTTAAAGCACTAACTTTGCTGGGATTCTCATATTTCATGCTCTTATTCCTTGATATTTCTCTGCTCTTGACCTGAATAAGTCTGATTTTTCAAGAGGTGTCCACAATGTAAGGCAATTTCATATGAAAGAGAAAAAGAAAGACACATGGACTCCCCTGAGATTCTGATAGAATAACCAGGAGACCAGCAGCAAGGTGTTAAGGGGACTCTAACTGGATATGATGTTGCACCCTTGAGGCTGTCCACCTGACTTACATACATAGTTTAGGCTTTTCTGAGCTAATAGCTTTCAGAGAAGAAAGATGATCATTTTTTAAAAAGTCTCACTTGGAAGCATGCTTTTAGAGCTGAATTTCCTGGAAGCCAAGCAAAAATGGAACCAGGATAGTTTTAGCCTTCTATACATTAATGTATGTAGTCTCAATTGTGAATATGATAGCACCCCCCATTTAGTTTCTCATCTTTCTCTTCTGTATTATAGTTTGGCTTGATCAAAGGAGTTCAGTTTTGACGCTTCCTTGTTCTTGACAACATACATGATATAAAGAAGCGAGTTAATGACATATAGACAGTTTGAGGAGAGACTTGTTAATATTTATGTTGTAGATAACAGATTCACTTCCCATGGAAAGATCTATGGGTTGGATTTGAACTCTCAAACTCTTAAAAGAAAACAAAACAAATTTTATTAAACAAATTCTTATACCAACCAAAAAGGTTTTAGGTGTCCTTTTCCACGTTTACCTTCCATGCAATTCTACAAATATTTTCTCTTGTCATTTTCCTATTTCCTCTTAGTCTACTTCACTGAGTTCATATTAAAAAACAATCAGTTGTTGGATGTCTGAACTAAAATGCCTTAAAGAATTTGTAGATTTGATTGTTGTCTCTCAATAGGGTAAAAGGAAGAGAGCTACAATTTCTATGAAGCCTGGTTTGGCTGTCAAGTCTGGCCTCCAGGCAGATTAGGCCAAGGTTTTGGCCAAGTGAAATTGCCAATTTTCTAAAAGAAAGGGCTAGCACATTGCTCATTAGAGCATTCTGAACTTGCCTGTGCAATCTTTTTTGCTACCCTGCAATTTCCTGTTGGTTATAAATGAAACCTTTCTAGCTGTTAATGCAGGCTGTGAATTGAAAAAAAAAAGCATGTAATTAATCATAGGAGGTTGGTGGGGGGAGTGGGATTCACTAAGCCTGAATAACAGGGGAGAAGCTGGACAAGGCACTAGGACCTAGAAGGCATCTATCCACCCTGGCAGGAATTTCTTGCTTGGAGCTCAGACAACAAAGGCATAGAGAGATTGGTTTTCTTTCTCTCAGCATCTCCACCCAACCAGCAGAAAACCGGTGAGTGGGGCTTTCGAGTGATTTTCAGCAGAATGTAACAGATGTCAAAGGGGGAAAAGCACAAGGCAAAGTGCTCTCTCTCTCTCTCTGTCTCTGTTTCTCTCTCTCTCTCTTCTCCTTTTTTGCCTTATTCTATTGGATTTTTTGCCCTAAGCTTCTACCTGGGATTTTTCCTTTGGAAAAGTGAGTTTGATATTCCTTTGTTTTCACTATAATGTTAATATAAGATAATATCATCTCTGATCCTAAAGCAAAGCAAAGCATTATTGGCTCACCTGGGGAAATGCTTACTACTTGTCTAGAGGAGGTGGGGTCTTACTACTGTAGGTGGTCTGACAGAGACAATGCTGAGCTCAGCGTAGGTCACGGTGACATTGGAAAAAAAAAGGGGACTGAGCCTGACAAGCCCACTAGGCACCAGTCCCCCTTTATCTCCTGGTCCCTTGCAAATATTTCGATGTGGCAGTGTATAGCAGCTGAGCCCTGCTTGCTTTGTGAGTCCTTTTATCCCCATCTGTGAGATGCATGTTAATAGTTTGGTTCCTAGAATGTAACTACCTTTTCTAGTGTTTGGCTCTTTGGTTGTGTTTGGTTTCATGTTTTCATTGTTTTTTTTTTTAAATATTTTATTTTGAGGTTTTGTTGGGGGGGAGGGTTCAACAGAAAGGGAAAAATCAAAGCCTGACAGATAACCGTTTTTAACCTTTGCAAATGCACCTGGGCAAATAGACAAGTTTGGGGTGAATTGTCTACTATGAAAGCAAAATGCCCCTTCGGTCAGGGTAGAAGCCCAGAACAATGAGAGGTGTGCTTGCTTCTAAAGTCCCATATGTTGTTCAGGGACTCGTTTGAGAATCTTTCAACAATTAAATTATTCCATTAAGAAATATTGCTGCATTGGTGGGGAGGGGTTGAAGCACCTGGGGTGGGGGAAAGGGATTTTGTGACCAAATGGTTACCAAGAGGAAAGCAGAGCTAAAAACTTGTTAAATAACTGATTTTTTTAATCCTTTTTTTTTCAGCATATTTCTTCTTATGAATTTTGATAACTGCACCAGCTTGGTAGGGAGAGGGTTTGATGAATAGCACAAAGACACTGGGTATTCCCTAGAGGCTGTCCCTTTAAAAGAGAATTCTAGTTTATTCTGGGGGAGGGGATGCACACATTAGAGTAGGAAAAGGGATTTGGAATAAAATTAAAACACCCCCTTCATAGTCATTGTACTGAGGTGTAAAGACTGCTTCTTAATCTGGAGATGCTAACCTTGGCTAGCTCCTTCTGTTGTCTTCAAGGGGAATTTTGTCAGGCTATGGATTCATTTACAACTGTTAGTCATGTGGGCTTGTGTGAGGAAACAGATGCCAGTTTTAATGTATTTAGCCCGAAGTTACAATTTGATAGGAGCCACTGTTAGTAAGTTCCAGGATTTTAAGCTATTTCAAAATCCCTCCCTCTTCTCTGTTTGGAATAGCGCCAAAAAGTGCCTCCCTTTCTATCTCTTAGTCCCAACCCCCACACCCACCAGCACCCCCGCCCAGCCCCTCCTTCTTCTCTATTAAGATCAATATTCCTGCAGGTCAGGGGCAAGCAGCAGATGGGTCACAGCCTCCCTTCAACCAGTTCTTTTCACAAGCAGCAGATTGCATATCTGAATCTGGCTAATATTTGAATTCTCTTCTTTTTTCTCCTTACCCCTTTTTCTCTGCCTCTCCTTATCCCCACCCCTTTCTCCAACACTCAGGTCTCTGAGGTTTTTTCAAAATATGGAACTTGATTTTGGACACTTTGACGAACGAGATAAAACATCTAGGAACATGAGAGGCTCACGAATGAATGGGTTGCCCAGTCCAACTCACAGCGCCCACTGTAGCTTCTATAGAACCAGAACCTTGCAGGCATTGAGCAATGAGAAAAAAGCCAAGAAGGTACGTTTCTACCGCAATGGGGACCGCTACTTCAAAGGGATTGTGTATGCTGTGTCTTCTGACCGTTTTCGCAGCTTCGATGCTTTATTGGCGGACCTCACGAGATCTCTGTCTGACAACATCAATCTGCCTCAGGGAGTGCGTTATATATACACCATTGATGGATCCAGGAAAATTGGAAGTATGGAAGAACTAGAAGAAGGTAATTCAAGTAGTGGGTGGTCGTCCTTAGTGGGAAAGGGCATCCTTGGTTGTGATTACATTCCTGGATTTCATTGAAAGAAATTAGGCAATGTGTTTCTCCAAACATTGGGCTGACTGATGCTCAGACTTCTGATCCTATAGGCATCAACAGAGCCATTAGCTATCACTATTCATGAGCTTTAGTCTCTGCTAGCATTGAAATATGTAGATGGTGGTGATAATGTGTGGTGCTTATCTGCCAGTCTATACAAAGGAAAATCTGAATTGTGGCATTTAGTGAATCTTGTTCATAATTAACTCTGAGTGGCATTATTAAGGCAGACTATGATATCATCAGGGGAGTAACAAGGAAGGACACATGGTTGGGTTAATAGAGAAATTATTATGTCCAAATTTCCTTTGAACTACTGTAAAATTATTTGTGAATTGCAACTCACTGGAAATATACACCCTAAAAACAGGACTTTCTGGACATACAGAAGATTATACTTTTAGGTAAGTTGTCACTGCTCAGCTGTTGCTTCTAAAAAGCCCACTTCAGGGTGTGTCCCTAAGGCTGAGATCATTGGGAGAAATACCAAAGGAAGCTGTAGGTATGTCTGGTATTTTAATACAAAAAATTCCTATTAGAATGGGAACTGACTCACTGTACCTCAATCCTTTTAAATCCTCTCTAGATGTGGGTATTGCAACTGAATTTTCTGACTAGATTGCTGAACATGCTGACAACCTGTGTATCCACCTGAAAACAGGGGGAACCCCAGCTCTTTACCAAAACTTACTCAGCCATAAAGTCTTCTTTGTGATCATTTAGAAAATAGATCGCAGGTTATGTTGTTAATATTACATTATTGGATGAATTATATTGATGATATTTCCCCACCCCTACTTTTAAATTTGTGGGTATGACATATGTTATTAATTTGAGCTGATACAGTGCATTAGTGCATTAAAGGACAGCTTCAAGGAATGATGATAATGAAAATATTCCTCCTCAAACCCCTCCCCCATTATCCAGTCCTCCCTCCTCCCTCCCTTCATTCCCTGAGCAAAGGTGAGTTTAGAGCAAACAGATCTCTAGGGAGACCATATTATGAAATGGCCAACAAAGCAGGAGAAACCACATACTTAATGACTTGGTGTGGGAATAGCCTGCCTCTGCTTCACTGCTTCTAGGTTTCTTGTGTTCCTAGACAAAGGAGCATGAGAGCTTCCCTTGTACAAGATTCCATTTCTCTTGAGTAGCTGCTATTTCCCAAGTAGTCAGGCAAAGTGATTTGGGCCAGTTACTTAGAGAAAGAGAAAGTGTCCATATGGTTGTGACATCTCAGTCTCAGGATTCAAGTCTGAGATCATTTACATAGATGACCTTGAAAAGCAATTCCAAGGAGGTTTAGATCATTTGATCACATGCAGAATGGGCAGGCAGAGGTTAATCTTAGGCCTTTCCTGACCATCAAGGGGTTGGAGGTTCTAGTACATTTCTTAAAAGAAAGGTGAAGCAGGACAGACTCAAAGAGCTTGAAGCTAGGTTGAAGGAGCTGTCCAACTGAGTAATCAATAGGATGTGTGTCTTTGTTACTGTAAAATTCAAAATTCAGTCAAATTTGAGGATTTCTCTGTAATAACTTTCATGAACAAAGCACCCTGAATCATTCAATTGGCTTCATTTCTACTAGCTATGATCTTCTAAAGACCATCATAGATGCTAAGGAAGAATTCTGAACCAAGTGATACTGTATTTGGAACAAGGATTGGAAATATTGTTTTACCTGATCTTAGACAGGTGTTAGGCACAGATTTCCCCCCAAAATCCATTTTCACATTTTTTTTTCTTTCTGGATGTGTGTGTGTGTGTGTGTGTGTGTGCGCGCACGCGTGCGTGTGCACACGTGCATGCATACGCGTGTGCAATGTTTTAGGAGAGGTGATAAATAATCTCAGTTCAATATAGGTATGTATCAAATGTAATTTTGAAAGGACTGCAGCTTTCTCTTCACCTGAGTCCTCTTGAATCCTTGATAGATTGGATTCCTCTCATCTATCATCTCTGGGCCACTTTGGGTGCAGTGTTACTTCCTGATTAATTCCCAGATAATGTAGACTATAAATAGGGCTCAGTTGAATTTATTCACATGTCATCTATAAACATAAGTCACGATGGATGTCAGTGTTCCTCCAGTCCTGAGTACTGACCATTCTGTCAAGTAAATTCAGGGGTATCTCTGGGTTAATGTTGATAAATGTGATCAATTTTCCTACTGCTGTAGAGACAAATGGGCAAGGGTACTAGGAGGGGAGAATAAAGAAAATGGCTCTTTTCCTCTTCTAATTTGTTCTATTCATCTAGGAAAATTGGATGCTTTCCCCTTTCACTTTATTTACCTTTGGAAGAGGTTAAATGAAAGTTTAAAAATCATGCACATTGTTTTCTGTTAGCTTCAAATTGAAAAAGTTTGGAAAGATTCCTGCATGAAGAATCAGGAGTACTGGGTTCTAGTCTTAGAGGCAGCAGGTTATAATGGGAAGAGAAGTATTTGGAATTAGATTTAGTTCAGATTTGGGGTCTTCAGATGCTAGTGTGTGTGAACTTTGGGAAAGCGTTAGAAACACTGAGCTTCAGTTTTCCATCTGTAATATAGGAATAGCTGCTTTGAGAATTAAATAAAATAATGGATATGAAGTGCTTACAGAGTGTCTCTGTGCCAGAAAGGAACAGTAAGTACTTCATATCCATTATTTTTGAGTCTTTCTAGCTTGTAACTGGTTAGCTACCTGAGCATAGATTTGCCATTATCATCAATGTGATGAATGTTTTCTTTTTCAAAAGGGTTTTTTTTCCTTAAAAAAACCTTTCAAAGCATAATTTGCATATCAAAAAACATCGTTTTAAGTTACAATTCAATGATTTTTAGAAAATTAACTAAGTGATGCAATTATCACTGTAATCTAATTTTAGACCTTTTTCATCTTTTGAAAAAGAAACCCTGTACCAATTAGCTGTCACTGCCTATCCTTCTAGCCTCTGCATACCTAGGCAATCATTTATCTAATTTCTGTCTCAATAGATTTACCCATTTTGGACATTTCATGTAAGTTAAATCATACAATATGTGTTCTTCTGTGCTTCTTTCTCTTAGAATAATGTTCTCAAGCTTTGTCCATGTTGTACAATGTATCAGCACTTTGTTCCTTTTTATTGTGGAATGATGTTTCATTGTGTATCCAGATCACATTTTGCATATCTCTTGTGAGTAATATTCATAACTACAAAGGGAGACTTGTAACACCTGCCTTTTCATTAGGGTGATTGTGAGGATAAAATTATATATGGTATGGTAGAATAGTGACAAGGTACAACTATATAAAGTGTCATTATCATTAATGATGAAAGACTAATAATAATGAAAACAATAATAATAATGAGAATAATGATGCTAATGAGGGATCGTAATGGCCAGTGATCCCCAAACCTGGCTACCTTTAAAAATCTTTCAGAGCTTTAGAAAAATATAGATTCTTGGGCCACACCTCAGACTTATTGTATAAGAATCCCCAGGGATAACACCCCAGAATTTGTTTTTACAGATCTTGATGGGTGATTCTTATGAGCACTTAGAATTGGGAAGTATTGGATTAGGTGATCTTGATAATGTTAGGAATTACTATGAATGCAGAAATCATTTTTTGTTGTTGTTGTTTGCTTTGTAGATCTTAAAGATGTTTTCAAGAGTCCACACTATTAAATCGTTAATCTAAAATGAAATGAAATAAATAGTAACTGCTTAATAATCACTGTGACCTTGTGTTCCCCTTTGTCTAGTGTCTCTAGTACACTGTCCTCTGCCAGATGCTGAAAGTATCAAGGGAAGTAGGTAGCACAAAAGTTGGGTTTTTGATGTCAGCTTTTCCACAGGTCCTTGGGTATACCAAGGGTCTTAGCAAGGTCACATAGGATGTGGCCCTAGATAACTGTATCCCCAGTAGGTCAGTGAATGAAATCCACTGATGGTATTGTTTTTTGTCTTGTCTTTCCTTATATAATCATTCTCCTTTGCTTTATATACTGTCTAATGTTTTTCTAACTCCCTTGTATATGTACCAAATCAATTGTATGGGTATATTTAAGACTAGATAGTTTTTATTAATGCAAATTTAGACAAGTTTGAGCATTATTATGCAGACGATGGGACAGACTATTTATAATTGGGACAGTCTTGGAAAATCTGAGCTGTATGGTGATGTTATGATCCAGTTTCTTTGACATAGCTTGTTTGTTCCAATGAGATGAAATCACCTTTCACTAATTTATTCTCTACTAAAACAAGCACATTGACAAAAAAATCTAGGAATTTTAAGATATCTAGGAGTGATTCATTATTAATAGGCATGATAATATAAGAAAACATAATGTAATATTTTAATATAAAATACGATAATGTATCATTTAATATTTTATTTCTTGAGTTAGGAATCCCAGGAGAGGAAAAAGTCCATGTAAAAGTGCTTTTGCTTTGAGAAGAGATAAACATATTTAATGCTTTTGAAAATGAGGTCCTTCTAAAAGTGAAGGGATGTAGACGTTAGATCATTTTGAACCCACAGCTTGTTCCATTTCTGCCCTTTAGCTGTGCTTCCATGACTTCATTTCCTCAGTCCCTCACCCTAAAGCCAGCTGTCAACTCCTGCAAATTGTCACCTTGGTTGGCTCTGAAACCAGCTTTCCTTCCAGGTTCCCAGCAGGTGGGAAGCCTCTGGAAGCTATGGCAGGATGGGAACCCAGCTGTGTAAAGGTGCAACACACCTCACCCAGCTTCCATTGCCAGGCAGCTAAATGAGTAGGAGGCACTAAGCTCTGGCAGTAGATATTGCAAGTGCTTGCAAAATCAGAATAAGAAAGCCTTAGTATAGTAAAGCAGCACATTTGATACCTTTCCAGTAGTAGAAGTGAAGGGTCCTTGGTGGGAGCACCTACTTTTTTAACATTTAATTACTGTAAAACGTTTTATTTTCTCAAATGTGCTTGGGATGGAAGAGAAGAAGAAAATCCCTTCTTATATATCTTTAGACCTAGAAGGGATTCAGGTATCTCTGGTGAAATACTTTCAAGTTGTGAATGAAAAAGCTGAGACTGAGAGAGACAAGCGGTTTGCCCGAGGTCATACAGTTCCTAAGTACCTGGTTTGGATTTGAATCCAAGTCTGTCTGATCCCCAAGTCACTACTCTTAACTCCTATAAATACTATATCCTCATTGGGAATCGGCAGTGGCTTTGCTGAGTCTTAGCTACAGATCTTCATTTGGCATTTGCGGCAATTGGGAACCCCCTCCCAAGTGGCAAGAAATCTTGCTTTTGAGGGTGGGATCCCAGCAGTGCTCAAGCTATATAAAATGATCACAGCTAAGGGCTAAGAGTACTGACTTGATGCTTTCTATTTTCTTTCCTTCAGTTCTCACTTCTCATTCCATTTTCCTTTCTCTTAACTTTTTCTTCCTCTTCCTTTTTCACACTTTCCTCCACTTTCCTCCTTGTTCTCTCCTCTATTCCATCATTTGAAGGGCTTAATAGTAACAATAAAAATTTATGAAGTGCTTATTGTGTTCTAGTCTCTGGGCTCAGCACTTTCTATCCACTATTTGATTCAAACCCACAATTCTATAAGGTATTATTAGCATCCTCACATTGCAGACAAGTCACTGGAGTCAAGGAAGACTAGGTATCTGGCCCAAGGGCAATAACTATGAAGTGTTAGGGACCCAATTCTGACTGACATCATATCAGCTGTTCTTTTTCCATTACTCAGTATTCAGGCCAAAAGGAGAGAGTGGAGTGACTCAAATGTACCCTCAAAAGGTGCTCAACATAGATTTGGCTGAGTGCTGGGCCCTCTGGAAAGTTCTTAGGTGCCATATGATACTCTAGCTGTTTGCCATCATGTTCATTTTCATCTAGGGGTAGTTAATCATACTCATAGTTCAGAGGCTTAAGAGGTTTAAGAGATGGGGGCAAAAATGTCCAGAGTCCTGATAGGGCTACACAGCTGACTCTACAGAAGAGACTGTGGATGAGGGAAATCATAAATATATAGACTTGCACATTTCCACACCACACAGTTGTCTGACAAAGTTTCAAAGTACATGACAAGTTGTGGAAAAAATCTGACTCAAAGGCAGTAGGACCTCTTAGAAGGTACCCATGAATCTGGTGAAGTGCTAAGGCAAGAGGCTATTTCTAGTGGGTGTGGGATATTATATATGAATATATGGGGTAATTGAAAGAGCCCCGTTTCCCTATTAATTCACAAAATAAAGACCCTAGACTCTAATCACTTGAATAGAATTGGACTAGCTAAAAAGAAAGCCAGAAAAATTAAGGTTTCTATTAGCCGGTGTCTTTGTTTCTCCCATCCTGGGTGTTCATGTGTGTACTAAGTGGAAATTGGTGTCTCTGTTTTACCTACAAGTCATCCCTTGGTTCTCCTATCAAGACAGAACACAAGCAGCCTCTCAGATCTAGGGAATTTTAGAATACTTAACCTTCCCCCTCCACACAAGCATAAATGTCCTTGAAGTTACCCTAGAGATTCTGACTGAATCTTCTCTTAGCACCAACTGAGAAATTTATTAATTAATATGACTTAAAGGATTTTGTGTTATGGCAAAACAATCGATATTTGCAAAGGCAGTGAGTTATCAGCCTGGCATGTCTAAATGTCTCGGTGTGGTTATCCTGCTGAGACCAAAGGAAGGAGAAGAGCCATCCGACTATAATTGTGTTTAATGTTTTATTTGCACTGGCTAGGGTTTATTTATTTATTTATTTAGGGTCATTACTGATGATGTACGCCTGATTAAATCAGACTGCTTCTGCAGCTCAGCCTCTGAATGAACTTCTGTATAACTTGAGGCTAATGTGTTTTACTGAAAATTTAACCTTTCTCAATATTTTCTCCCCCAGGCTGAGCCTACCTCTTTTCCTACTTTCTTCAATGTCTAGTCTCAGGTGTTTAATCCCCTCTTCTTGGCTCTGGCCCATTTCTTCCTGTGCATTAGTCTTTTCCTCTAGCCGTAAATATAAAATTTACACTAGATCTCTCCAATTTATAAATCAGACTATATGATATATTCTCACATCTGTCCTGCATTAATACGGTAATCAAGGGAAGTACTAGTGAAGATGACCCCAAATACAGAGATCTAATATGCAGTATGTAGGAGGATAAAAAGATGCAACATGGGTTATAGAAGCAGGGAAGAGTACTTTCATGCAAGAGCCAGACTTAAAGAATGGTGTGTGTGTATGTGTGTGTGTGTGTGTGTGTGTGTGCACGTGTGCACACATGTGTACAGTTTGTTATTTAGACTCTTTCTCTACCTAGATATGGGAGTGAGCAATAAAGGAAAGGACATACTTAAACACACATATAGACATTCAAAACACACGCATACACACACATTTCAATATTCCACCACTTAAATATTCTGTACAAATGATGGACTGGCTTCTTACCAAGAGTGAACTATACGCCTCATATTCAAGGTTAATTGGTTCACTTTAACTTGGAATAAAAATGTAATAAGTTTGAACTTTCTCCTTGGTTTATAATATAATGAAGGGATGGGGCTAGGAGTTCAAAACCAGTATAGGAAAATTAGAAAATAAAGACATGGTAAAAAACATCCAGTAATGCCCCAGAAGTGAATAAACATCCTAGAAACTAACATAAATGTCTAAATTCCAACAAAACCATATTAAGCTTGAGAACCCCACTAGTTAGATTAAATTTAGGAGTGTTCATTGTCCTTATAACACTTAACTTTACAGGGTTCTTCAACAAGGTATGCCATTATATTGAAGCATGTTTTGTTGATTACTTTTGAATTTGAATGAGCCAAGTTAGCCCATTTAGGAATTCTACTTAAGGTTGGTTACTGTCACCTTTTCTCCCAAAGTCCTACTCCAATGTCAGTGTATATTAGTTTGGTTAGAGTCCATATATCTGCTATTGAACTTATCACTTAACTACTTATTTCTTCCCTTAGGGGAAAGCTATGTCTGTTCATCAGACAACTTCTTTAAGAAGGTAGAGTACACCAAGAACGTCAACCCCAACTGGTCTGTCAATGTGAAAACATCTGCCAACATGAAAGCTCCCCAGTCCCTGGCTAGTAGCAACAGTGCCCAGGCGAGAGAGAACAAAGACTTTGTCCGCCCCAAGCTCGTGACCATCATCCGCAGTGGGGTGAAGCCTCGGAAGGCTGTCCGTGTGCTTCTGAACAAGAAGACCGCCCACTCTTTTGAGCAAGTGCTCACTGATATCACCGAAGCCATAAAGCTAGAGACTGGGGTCGTCAAAAAACTCTATACTCTGGATGGAAAACAGGTAAGTACCTTTTCAAAGTAGTCTTCTCATTTTTCACAATCCTTGGATAACTATCTTATAGACAAGCTATTGTTTCTGGTTGAGGGACTCTTTCTCCACATCTCATCCTTACATGATATTATATATTAGCATTTGAAGGAAAAGGTCTTTCCAGCAGAAAAAGCAATGGGCCAGGAATCTGAGGCTTTGAAATTCAATTTGCCTCAGACTTGCCAAGTATAATGGTTATTAAGCCTAAGCTTTCTTATCTGCTAAGGAAAAATTTTTCTTAGAAACTAGATCCTATAAATTCTTATAAAGTGAGCAAGTACACAATAAACCTTGATTATTCAATACATATGACTAAAGATGAGATCTTATCACTTGTTTTTTTTTTCTTAAATACCCTCATATTGGTATTTTGTATCCAGTCTGATGAAAGGAGGTTAAAGTGACTCTCATATGTTATCAAAAGGAGTCAGATATAGGGGAAGCACTGAAGCCTCTAGTTCATTGTCTTTGCCTTATACACATTTTTTTCCTCTCTCCCTTTTTACATGTGACATGGTTGTCTTAATTTGGTTCTACTGATGGTTTGTGTGAGAAAAGGACTATTTCAGGAACCTAAAATTAGCCCAAGAAAGATGGTGCCATCTGTTCCCCTCCAAATCAGGTTCTTCATGTCATTGGTTATACTACTGAAGTGCCACCTATATTAATATCTAGGAAAGAATGCAGCCAGGCGTCTCCATCAGACAGATGCACCATTCTCTTGAGCATAGGGATCTGTAAATATATGACAAAAAATGTTCCAAGAGAATTGGAACAGTGGCTGGTTCTATTGGCTCTAAGAGAATCCTGGTTCCCCATCAAAGAAGACAAATGTGGATTATTATCAGTCCATAATTCTATCTCTTAAAATACATTTTGTATTTGAACAACTATATAGATTCTAAAAAAGCATATTCACTATACATCAAAATGAATGATGAGTGTTCAAATGCAGTCATGCCTTCTCCTGATTCTGATTATAATGTGTGCTCCAAGATTTTAAATTTTAGGGAAAAATAACTCAAATAATGTATACTTAACAATATTGATAAATTAGTGGCTTCCATTTACTTCCTAGAATTATGTGATCTGAGAAATACCTAGAGGCAAGTATCTCTTGTTTGTGTTTGTTGTACCAACACAGTGGGTTTACCTATGATGTCAGGATAAGTGCCAACTTTTAAGCACCTATCTAATAAGAGTATTTCTCTTTTGAGCACTGTGTATATAATAAAAAAAGGAGCTGCTTAGGAACAGGCTTAATTACCAAAACCTCATCTGAGGGAAATAGGATATAGGAATTTTAGAATCTTTGGATCTTAGAGTAGACAATGAACTTAGAAGACATGATATTTACTCTCCTACCTAAGTTAGGGATATCCTCTTCAACCATTTCATAGAACATTCTAGTCCACTATTCAACAGTTGTGAGATTTAGAAATATTTTCTTTATTTTAGGCATGTCTACTTTCCTATACCTTCAGCCTTTTGATGTAATATAAGAAAAATACAAATCAAAGACAGAGATTAGGATTCAGAAGATTTTGTTTCTAGTCTTTATATTGCCACTTACTATATAACCTTGGACTAACCACTTAAGTGTCCTGAACTGCACAATCCTCCTTTGGTACAAATGGACCAATCCTACCTTCCCTACTCATGTTCACAGGATTCTTGTAAGGATCAAATGAAATAACAGGGGTGAGAGCACTCTATAAATCAAAACACACATACATTTTTATACAATTCATCATTAAGTGACATTTATGGCAAATTACATATATTTTAAAGTTATCTCTGCCCCACCTACTTTACTTCTATCATTATTATTAAAAGTTTCCAACATTTTGTGGAAATGTAGCATCTCTGGGCATCCTGTAATCACTCCTAATATAAAAAATGGCACCTTCATCTCCTAGGTAGGTGACTCCAATCTAATTTTCATCTTCAGCAGGCCATGCAGAGTGGCAAACCCTCTCAAATCCTTTAAGCATAAGTCCTCATTTCTTTGAGGAACACTACAAAACACCACCATGTGATATGGTGTGAATATACAGAAACATAAGGGCTTGATGCTCATTGGAGCAGAAGAGTGTCTTTTCAGACATCTGCATGTCTCTCTATATAGTTCCTTCTCCTTAAAATGTCTCATTCTGCCCACTCTGACCAAACAAGGCCATCTTTTAAGGGCTTTTTCAAATGTTACTTTTTATCTTAGAAAATTTATGTCTCCACTAGATACAGTAAAAGCAGTTCTAACCTTCCTTTTCCTTTCCTTCTCTTATCTTCTCTCTTATTTATTTATATTCAGCTCCTGATATATACTACAGATACTCTATATATGTTTGGTATTTGAATGAACTGACAGACACTCACATGGCTCAGGGAGATGTTCTGAGAAGCTCTCCTCATCCAATGTTCCAGACACTACCCTTAGGTCTATCAGAAGTGATAGGAGGTTTCCAAAGGAGTGCATATCCTACCTGGGCTCTTACATCTGGTATATTATTTGGAGGTCACTGAGGGCATATATTTATTTATTTGTTCTTTTTTTTAGATATACATGACAGCAGAGTGTATTATATACACATGGAGTACAACTTACTGTAATGAGGATTCCATTCTTGTGGTTGTACATGATGAGGAGTTTCAATGGTCATATATTCATATATGAACATAGGAAAGTTATGTCTGATTCATTATACTGTTTTTCCTATTCCTATCCTCCCTCCCTTTCCTTCATTCCCCTTTGTCTAATCCAATGAACTTCTATTCTTCCATCTCCCACCCTTTTTTATGTGTTAGCATCTGCATATCAGTGAGAACATTTGGCCTTTGTTTTTTTGGGGATGGCTTATTTCTCTTAGCATGATAGTCTACAGTTCCATCTATTTACCAGTATATGCCATAATTTTATTCTTATTTATATCTAAATAATATTTCATTGTGTATATATACCACAACTTCTTTATTCATTCATCTGTTGATGTGCAACTAGGTTTTTTCCATAGCTTAGCTATTGTGCATTCAGCTGCTACAAAGATCGAGGTGGCTGTATCACTGTAGTATGCTGATTTTAAGTCCTTTGGGTATATACTGAGATGTGGAATAACTGGATCAAATGGTGGTTTTATTCCAAGTTTTCTGAGGAATATCCATATTGCTTTTCAGAGTGGTTGCACGAGTTTGTAGTACCATCAGCAATGTATGAGTGTACCTTTTCCCCACATCCTCACCAACATTTATTGTTATTTGTATTCTTGATAATTACCATTCTGACTGGAATGAGATGAAATATCAGTGTAGTTGTAATTTTCATTTCTCTAATTGCTAGAGATATTGAACATTTTTTCCATATATTTGTTGACCATTCATATTTCTTCTTCTGTGAATTGCCTGTTCAGTTCCTTTGCCAATTTATTAATTGGGTTATTTGTGGGGTTTTTTTTAGAGTTAAGTTTTTTTTTTTTAATTTTTTTTTTATTTTATTTTATTTTTTATTTTTTTTATTGTTGGTCGTTCAAAACATTACGTAGTTCCTCATACATCATATTTCACAGTTTGATTCAAATGAGTTATGAACTCCCAATTTTATCCCGTATACAGATTGCTGTATCACATTAGAGTTAAGTTTTTAAAGTTTTTTTTTTTTTTATATCTTGGAGATTAATGCTCTATTTGAGGTACAGCTCTCCTATTCTGTAGGCTCTCTATTCTCATTCTTGATTGTTTCTTTTGCTTTGAAGAAGCTTTTTAGTTTGATACCTTCCCGTTTATTGATTTTTAATTTTACTTGGCTTCAGGAGTCTTGTTGAGGAAGTTAGTTCCTAAGCTGATATGATGTAGTGTTGGGCCTACATTTTTTCCCTAGTAGGTGCATGGTCTTTGGTCTAATGCCTAGGTCCTTGATCTACTTTGAGATTAAGGGCAGGCATTTAAATCAGTATTTCCCAAAGTATATTCTAAGGAGAACTGTCTCCATATCCTCACTCCTAGAAGTTCTTCAGGAAAGGTTTTGTAATCAGATAATGTTATAAAATTCTATAAATGTTATGCCCATCTTAGAAATTCACAGTGCTCACTAGCACATTAAATATGTTCTGAGAACTTAGACAGTGAGGAAACATTTAATTAGACCCAGGATTTCCCAATCTTTAGCCATAAACATTTTAAATAAAATTATAAGAATATATATATATATATATATATATATATATATATATTCAAAATTTAATAATGAAAGAGAACAAAGAAATGCTGTTTATAGAGAAGATGCTGAATAATTTAGAACTAACTACCCTTACTTTCAATGGTAAGACTGGTATACATTGGGTAACCCACAAATCAAATATTGTTGTGTTGGTACAGCAGGGACATTAAATAACAAAATTTGGGAGTGCATGGACCAAACTACTAATTACAAAATAGCTGCTGACTATACTGAAAGTTGATGCCAAACTCAAAATTTTGGAGCCCATCCCATTTCCCAGTGCTAGTGATGACAGACAGCTCTAATATTACCACCTGTCAGTCACTTTGATTATTTGGTGGGTATTCTCACTACTGCAATATGATCTTCTGTAGAGGCCAAAGGCACATGTGCTGCAATGGTTTGAACATACTTGGATGAGATTCCAGTGACTGTCTTTGGCTACATGTGGCACTAAGTTGGAAAGGATAAAGTACAGGGAAGCCTATTTGTTATAAAATATTTTATTCATGAAATCAAGGCCATAACTTGATGTCAGTATATTTTCTAATTGAATCCCAGATCAATCAAACCAAGTGGTTTTGTCCCCTTCTTTTAAGTAATGATCAGCTAAAAGACTCCAGTTGATTTATTTGATTATACTGAGTTGTTGTTATTTCTGTTCTTGAGTATACCAGTTGGCTAATTGTTTTATATGGATGGACAAGAAACCATAGATATGGCTTTTTTTCTGTTAGCTTTTATTTTGCTCTGATATGCTTTTGGAGTCTTCAACCTTTTAGGGCTTATGTTTTGCTGGAATAGAAGACTGGTTTCCTGACTTCTTGCAGAGGAAATATTTGTCTAAAGTTGTTAGAAAAGCAAATCGCTTGTACATAGAGGTCCAAACTGATTCGTGTCCTCAATAAATATTGAGTAGTTGGTAGGACCCTGTCTACTCCGAGAAGCCAAAATGAATTTCTAGGAGGGTCAATCAAGGAGGAAATGATGGAGGGTTGGATGATTATATGTATTACTATATTCTCAGATGAGGCTATTCTTTTGATTTTTTGACTTCAGAAGTAGTTGTGGCGTTTTGGCAAAATTATCCAAATATTAATTTCCCTGTCAAATGACATATTAATCTTCATGCATAAAGGTCATGGATGCATAAAAATTGAAAAACAAATTTCTGGTTCACTTGATAATAGTGGTTTAATTAGATACATAATCTAGCCTTAAAATCAATTCCAAAAGCAGAAAACATGATGCTTCTGTTAGAGGTACAGAGCTTTAATAATACATTTCCAGGTTTTTGGCATTATACATAGGAGTGCAGCTGGTCTTCACACTATCCATTTTCATGCTACACTGATTGGCATCTCTAGGTTCAGTTTTGTCCACACACAGGATATGTGAAAGAAAAGATTCATTATTGCCTCAAGATATGTACCTAAGACATAAGCATAGCTTTACTATTTATGTTAGCTTTGTTAGGCAAATTTTCAACTGGATGAATTTATTTCATGTTTCTGTTTGAATCTTTCTATTAGCCACTACTTGGACCAGGGATTTTAAGTCTCAGAATAATAGGAGAGGTTTAGACTGATTCCAAGAGATTATATATAGCCTTGGATCTCTAGAATAGGAAGTTTGGGGGGAGTACTGGGTATTGAACTCAGGGGCACTCAACCACTGAGCCACATCCCCAGCCCCCTTTTATTTATTTTATTTATCGCTAAGTTGCTTAGGAGCTCGCTAAGTTGCTGAGGCTGGCTTTGAATTCAAGATCCTCCTGCCTCAGCCTTAGAATAGGAATTTTAAGAAAACATATGATGCACAATAGGAAAACAACAGCATGAAGGACATTTTAGCTGCTGCTAAATATTCTAGGAAAGACTTGAGACTTCCATCTTACCATACAGAATGATTTGGTACCATGAGCACAAAGGCAATTTCAGAACTACAGGAAGATGGGTGGGATTTAATCTTGGAAATGTTGAATGCATTTCCCAAGATGGATGTATCTTTTGTCCATATAGCTAGTTTTTCTCTCCCTTATTATCTCTGCCTGCTATAGTTACATCAGGTCTTACATACATTTTTTGGCATTTAGCTCTCCCAGAGCCAACCTCTCTCTCTTTCCAGTTTTGTGACCCTGTCAGTCAATGTTGGACTTAATAGATAAGGTCATGTGGCCATAAATTATGCCCCAACAGGAAGGTCATTTATCATTGACCTTCACTTAAGAAAAATCAAGGCTGGGAACGTATGTATATTATGAAAACTTCCCCTCCCCAACCTGTCATAGGTTCCTGGAGACAGGCTTTGGGAAGACTGACTTGAGCATACAGTAGAAAAGAATAAAGGTGGAAAGCCAGGTGGGCTCTGTGAAAGGAAAGAGTTCACAAACTACTTCCCCATATGTTGCAGTATTTTGCACTTTAAAAAGAGGGCTTATGGACTGAGGTTGTTGCTCAGCGGTAGAACGCTCACCTCACACATGTGAGACCCTGGGTTTGATCCTCAGCATCACATAAAAATAAATAAGTGAAATAAAGGTGTTGTGTCCAACTACAACTAAAATATAAAATTTAAAAAAAAAGAGGACTTATGATGGAGGTGGTCAAACATTCTGCCCTTACAGAAAAAAGGGCCAATTTTACCCTGGCAATTTATTATTTCTTCAGTGATTCAACTTCTTGGAGTTTTGTTGTTGATGTGATGGTTCTGGTTCTGGGCAGTTATGAAGGTAGGACTTGGATATTTTAATCAAAAGCTGTGACTTAGTATTCCTATTTCCCATACTGACTAATTTGTCACTGTCTAACATTCAGCAAGTGGAAAGATCCCTAGACAGAATCAGAGACTTGAGTTCTAATCTTCACACTGTTCTCTACTAGCTATGTGATGTGAGACCAATCACATCTCTTCTTTGAGTTTTTGAGTGGATCTTAGTATATGACCATAGCATATAATTTTAGGATAAAAGAGTATTCATCTCAGAATGTTGTTTCTGTCTGAACATTTTTCCCACCAGGCTACTATTTTCAGTGCACTTCACTTTTCTATGTTCCTTGGATTGCCAGCATGATGTTTTACTCACTTTGGTGGATATGTTGTTTTCTAGAATGGCCCTTAAATGGTATTTGCATAGTACTTATATTCAGATCTTGTTACCTCTAATGACTTGACCAAGACATATTTTTATACTTTATGATTTTAATTTGACCTTTTCTTTCCAATGTGGATAGTATGAGGGGTAGAAAGTGAAGATTCACAAACAAGCAAGACAAAAGGCAGACAGCTAGAATTGTGTTAAATATTCGGCAGTACCATTATTAAGGCTTGTTCACTGCAGTAGTGCTATTTTCAGTGCTGGAGAAGGATGGTTGCTAGTGGGGCTGGCTAGCATTAGAGTTGACTGCATTCCTATTTCTTGAATAGCCTGAAGAGGCTCATCAAGTGGAGACTGATCTATTCAGGGATACAGAATGTTCCATTTCCAACTGTTGAAGTGGCTGACCTCTTTTTACTTAAATTTTTATTTTAATATTTGTCATTATTTCCATTCCTATGAAGTGGCACAAAGAGCATTGTCTGAAAGATACATTTTTAAACAGTTTTATTGAGATATAATTCCTATGCTATACAACTCACCTATTTTAGTATGCAAACCAATGACTTTTAGTATATTTAAACAAATTCTGCATCCATCAGCATAAACATTTTCAGAATATTTTCATTATCCCCAAAGAAACTCAAATTTAGGCATCTTAAAATTTTGAAAAACTGTCAAACTGTTTTCTAATGTGCTTTCATCATTTTTTCATCCCCACCAACAATGTATGAAAGTTCTCAGTTTCTCCACATCTTCCCCAAAACTTGTTATAGTTTTTCTTATTAGAGCTATCCTAGTCAGTGTGAAGGTACTATCCCAATGTGGTTTTGATTTGCATTATCTGATGACTAATGGTTCAGACATAATTTTGTATGCTTGTTGGATACATGCATGTCTTCTTTGGGAAAATACCTATTCAAATCCTTGGCCCACTTTTTAAATTTGTTTTAATTAGCTATACATGACAGTAGAATCCATTTTGACACATCATACATAAATGGAGCATACAACCATTTTTCTGGTTGTACATGTTGTAGAATTACACTAGTTGTGTAATCATATATGCACATAGGGTAATAAATGTTTAACTCATTCCACTCTCTACTTTTTAGTTTTATTTTAAAAAAATTTAGTCATATATATCACCAGGATACACCCTGACATAATCACAAAAGCATGAAACACAATCCATTCCAATTCAGTCCTTACCACTTCTTGCCCCCCTCTACTCCACCGAGCTCTCTTCAATATATATATTTTACTTCCTTACTTTTTATTTTTTAAATTAGTGTCCTAGTGGATACAAGGACAATGCTAGGACTCACCGAACCACAACCATGTAGGCACATACAAAAATTCATTAAGAGTCATTCCACTGTTCCCTTTTCCTGTCCTTTTTTCCTCCTCAATCCTCTTCATCTACTCTACTGATCTTTCCTCTATTTTGATGAAATTCCCTCTCCTTTTTCCCCCTTCCTCTCTCTTTCTTCATTTTATCCTTCACCCCAATTTTGCATTAGCTTCTGCATATTAGAGAAAACATTTGACCTTTGACTTTTGGGGGGCTGGATTATTTAACTTAACCTGATGATCTCCAGTTCCATCTGTTTACCAGCAAATGCCATAATATTATTATTCTTTATATATGTATATATACATTTGTGTATGTGTGTGTGTGTGTGTGTGTGTGTGTGTATATATATATATATATATATATATATATATATATATCGCATTTTCTTTATTCATTTATCTGTTGAAGGGCAAATAAGTTGTGGTTCCATAGCTTAGATATTGTGAATTGTGTTGCTATAAACATTGATGTGGTTGTGTCACTGCAGTATGCTGATTTTAAATATTTGGGGTATACTGAGGAGTGGGATAGCTAGGTGATATGGTGGTCCCATTCCTATTTTTTGAGGAATCTTCAAACTGCTTTCCAGAGTAGTTTCACCAGTTTGCAGTCCCACCAATAATATGTGATTGTACCTTTTAACCCATATCTCTGCCAACATGTATTGTTGCTTATATTCTTGATAATTGCCATTCTGACTGGAGTGAGATGAAATCTCAGTGTAATTTTGGTTTGCATTTCCCTAATTGCTAGAGATGATGGAATTTTTTCACATATTTGTTGTCCATTGTATTTCTTTTTTTGAGAAGCATCTGTTCAGTTCCTTTGACCATTTATTGATTGGGTGTTTTTTTTTGGAGTTAAGATTTCTGAGTTCTTTGTATATTCTGGATATTAACACCCCATCTTAAGAGCAAGTCGTGAAGATTTTTGCCCATTCTGTTGGCTCTCTCTTCACACTGTTTCCTTTGCTGTCCAGAAGCTTTTAAATTTGATGCTATCCCACTTGGTGATTTTTAAATTTTATTTCTTATGCTTTAGGAGTCTTGTTAAGATAGTTGGTTCCTGTCCCAACATGTTGGAGTATTGGACCTACATTGTTTTCTTGCAGTCTCAGGGTTTCTATTCTTATTCTTAGGTCTTTGATCCAATTTGAGTTGACTTTTGTGCAAGGTTAGAGATAAGGGTTAAATTTCATTCTATTACATATGGATTTCCAGTTTTCCTGGCATCATTTGTTAAAAGACTGTCTTTTCTCATGGTGGCACACACTGTAATCCTAGTGACTTGGGAGGCTAAAGCAGGAGGATCACAAATTTGAGGCCAGCTTCAGCAACTTAGTGAGACCCTAAGCAACTTAGTGAGCTCTTGTCTCAAAATAAAAAGTAAAAAGGACTGGAGATGTACTCATTGGTAAAGCGACCCTGGGTTCCACCCCAGTACCAAACAACAACAACAACAATAATAAAAAGCTTTCTAAACAGAAGGGAAGGTGTAGGGGGGGGGCCACAGAAGTTGTGTATAATTATCCCAGGGTTCTAAACCAGGGAAATTTTGTTCCCCAGAGGATATTGTCAATGTCAGGAGATATTTTTGGTAGTTATTACTAGCAGAAGTGTTCTACTGACATCCAGTTGATATAGGCCAGGATGCTGCTAAACATCTTACAGTACGTAGAAAGGCTCTTCACAACAAAGACTTATCTGGCCCAAAATGTCAAAAGTTCTATAGTTGAGAAAATCTGCATTATAGATAAAGTACAAGGAAGACATGGGAGAAGATGAAGCTGAGAGGGAGGACAATATCTGCCAATGATCTTATGAACTATGTTAAGGAGCTTTGATGTTTTTCAATGGGAATAGAAGCCAATGAATGATTTTAAGCAGGGGAATAACAAGATCAATTTTGCAGTTTGGGTAGGTTGTTTTGGATTTGAGAAAAGCAAGACTGGTAGGGAGTCTAGGTAGGAGGTTTCTAGTAGTATGGTACTATAGAAAGGAGAACAGAAGGAACTAAACCTAGGCAATGGTAGTGAAGATGTTAAAAAGCAGGAAACAGATTCTAATGTGAAGTAGAAACTGGAAAACTCAATGATTAATTGAATTGGAAGGTATATTAATTTTCCATTGCTGTGTAATAAATTGTCACAAATACAACAGCTTAGAATGACACTCATTTATTATCTCACAGCTCTGTATGTCAGAATCAAAGCAGGCATGACTGGGTTCTCTCTTGAGGTATCTCAAGGCTGAAGTCAAGGTATCAAGGTGTGAGGCAAACTAGCCTCTTATCTGGAATCTTTAGGGATGAACCCATTTCAAGGGTCATTTAGCTTTGGGGTAGATTTTAATTCCTTGTGACCATATGCCTGAGGTTCCCATTTCCTTACTGATTGTCAGCTGGGAACTATTTTCAGCTTCTAGAGGATACCTTCGAACTTTTTACATGGTTCCCTCTATTTTCAAGCCAACAGGTACATCAGATCTTTGTTATACATAGTATCTCTCTAATTACTGTTCTGCCACCAGCCAGAGCAAACTCTCTGCTTTTACTGGACTCTTATGATTGGTCCCAAATATACAATATCCCCTTTGATTAACCCAGAGTCAACTAATTAGTAATCTTATATCTGAAAATACTCCTTTTGCCATGTAATACAACATAATCATGGAAATGATATTTTATCATATTCATAATTCAAGGAGAGGAAATCATATGAAGGCAAAGGTCTTTAGAGGTCATTCTCAGAATTCTGTCTACCACAGTTGAGGCAGTAGGAGGATTCAGGTAACTTTCAGGTTTACAGCTAAGGTATATGTGTGGATGATGGGACCATACATTGAGATAGGGAAATCAGGGCAAGAAGTGGCATGTAGATATGTTTAGTTTGGTTTACCTTGCTTAATCTAAATGAAGGCTCTAAAACATACTAGTATATGTTGGTCTGGAGTTCAGGAGATAGGTCTGAGTGGAGATAGAGATTTGGGACTAATCTGCAATCATGGTAGTTAAAGTCAAGCAAGGAGATAAGATCAACAAGGGTATATGTGAGAAGCTGCCACAGGGAAAGATAGTGGGGGATTTGCACTGAAGTAATGGGTGAAAGAAGGAGCCCATTGTTAGAGATAACGATGAAAAACTAGCTGAAGATGTGTCTGGAGTGGCTAAAAGAATGGTTTTGAGGCTGGAGTGGCAGCTGTGATAAATGTAGCAGATGGAGTCTATTTCCAATAGAGATTTAGGATTGTAAATCAACTAAATCCAGGTGATTTGAATGGTCATTATTGCTGGGAAAAGGAAGCAAAATTCTCTGGTAGACTAGAGGGCAAGGCCTGGCTCAGCAAGACTTTCAGAAGTGACTAGGCAGAGGGAGCCATAATTGAATCAGGCTATGGTGATCTCAAAGTTTCTGTCAGCTCCTAATGCTCCAGATCTATCAAAACTTGCCTATCTTGGGCTGGGGATGTGGCTCAAGCAGTAGCACACTCACCTGGCATGCGTGTGGCCCAGGTTCCATCTTCAGCACCACATACAAACAAAGATGTTGTGTCTGCTGAAAACTAAATAAATAAATAAATATGAAAAAATTCTCTCTCTTAAAAAAACTTGCCTATCTAGTGTCCCATTTTTTTAATCTTCTATCTTTTGTGTGTTATATGTGATTGGTTTCTAAAATGCCTTTTATGTATAACTTATGTATGTTAGACCTTAGTCTAATAGTACTCTTGTTCTATCTTATCACTTAAAGCCCGGTTCCTGGAAGAATCAGACTATTTCTGGGGTCATATTTTCTCAGAGGCTTGATCTCAGCTCACAGATTCAGTTGGTAAAGTTCAACAAATGAGTCCTCAAGGTAATATTAGTGTATCAATTTTGAGTGCATTCCCCAAATTGTGATTGTGTAACATCAATCTGATCAAATTCTTCAGTTAAATAAGTTGAATAATAATGCATAGTATATTTTCTTCTTAGAAAAAGTCTCCAATAACCTCTCTATAAAGGAATCTGCTTGATTTTGTTTAGATCAATAATTCCCCAAACTTACTTGGACAACAAACCTTTAAAAAAATCTATGACCATATGGTATAATGCACTTTGGGAATTATTGGCCTCTGCTTCAGGTATTTATTTGCAATTTAATTAGAGAATCTCAAAAAGGAAAAATCTTCAAGGCCCAACAGAATAATTAAACAGGCATCATTGCATTTTGACAGGGCTTATAAACTGGAACAAGAAGGCATTTGTTGATATCTTTGTACCCCAAAGGTAATACCTATTCACCCATGGCTTGGGGAAGGCTTGAGGGCATCCATCTCTGATACAGACTCTACAATGAAAAGAAACTGAATAAAAGGAGAAATTTTATGGAAAACATTTCAAGAGTCCTTCAAAATTGTAAGAGATTTGAAAATCCTTTTGGTTATAATAATTAAAGCTTAGTTAACCCTAAACACAATGGTAAAGAGGCAGCAATATCAATCGCCATGTTTAGGACCTTCACATTAGATTTATTTCAATACAGACCAGTTCTCCTTCCAATATTAAATGCTGCAGAGTTTCACTGGAAGAATCAGACAGGTTTGTTAATTATACTTAGCTTTCAGAAGTAGTGCTTACCATTTAAAATAGACTATACACTTTTTTTTCTTTTTTTTTAAAGAGAGTGAGAGGGGGAGAGAGAGAATTTTAATATTTATTTTTTAGTTATCGGCGGATACAACATCTTTGTTTGTGGTGCTGAGAATCGAACCCGGGCCGCACGCATGCCAGGCGAGCACGCTACCGCTTGAGCCACATCCCCAGCCCAAGACTATATACTTTCTATTGCACCAGGTCCATGCTTCTTCAACTGGCAGCAATTTGACAGACTCTAGAGGTCCAAATGGCTCTCCCAGTACAATATCATCCCTTAAAAGAGATTTTGGATTAGAAATAAGTACCTCCCAAAGTCTCTTTGTGTCTGCATACACACACTTGTGCTTCTATTTCTTTTAAGTATTGGCTGTCTCATCTGATGAAGTTGTATATAAATATTTATATGTCAGGACATTTCTGGTCTTATTCACCAGAGGCATTAGAGCCTTGATATAAAGCTTCCCTTTGGCAGTATTTGCCTCCGCAGTTTATTTAATATAGCAGTTGATAGGTGAACTTCCTCTTGCTGTTTGCAAAGAGGATAGAGCCTTGCCTTGCTTAGAGTTCCAAGTGTTTGACTTGCCACCTGCTGGGAATTGATGTTTGTATTTTTCCCAGATTTCCCTGATTAAAAGAAGTATGGGTTCTCTAGTGGGCCATCCCTTGCCCTTTATATTTCAGATCTTCAGAAATAATTGATATACTTTAGAATGCATCATGACTTTTGTGGGCCATAGACACTTTTGCCTTTGTGAATCCCTTCCTCCATTATAAGATGCCACGGTGTTGGCATAAAGAGGACTATATATAATTATTATACATTTAAAATTTTCTCTTTTTAAATATTTTTATTAGTTGTTGATTACATTTTAATTTTATTTATTTTATTTTATGTGGTGCTGAGAATCAAACCCAGTGCCTCACACATGCTAGGCAAGCACTCTACCACTGAACCACAATCCCAGCCCGTAAAAATTTTCTTCAACCTAAAAATTCACTTATATTTCTGATTTCCTGGGCCCATAAAAGTATTGTGGGCCTTAGGCATTGTACTTAATGTATAACGAACTCTGGACATACTGGGATTTCTGATACCTGGGCTGGTATTGTGAGTTCATATGTACTAAGCAGTTAATTAAAATGCTATGTCCAAAGGATCACTTCAAGAGAGTGATGATTTCTTGGAATTACCAACTAATAATTGATATATACCTAGAAGTTTCTTTCCCCTAACATATTTTACCCACTGTACAAAACATGATAAAATGTTGATGATAGTTGAATTTTTTCTGGCTTGAAGGACTCCAAATTGGGATAGAGATTTGCCTCCTCAGCATTTTCCATGAGCAGTTTCTGGAATTGATGAATAGCATCATTCATTTCCAGGCTGAAACTGCTTCTGTCATTTAGCTGGTAGCCCTGCAGAAAGCAGCTGTGAAACTGGAGTGGAAATTGATTAGCAAAGAGGTAGTTTACTGCATTTCATCCAGAGAAAAAAGGGTGGGGTTGGTTTAATCAATGCCTTTATTTAGTGATAATTAATATAAATACCTCTACTCAACCCCTACCATAATCTTCCTTAGCAATAGTCACTTACTCTTGCATGGGGTTCTGAATGTTACCACTGCTGTTAAATTGACTGTTTGAAGAGCTTTTTTGGCTAAAGTTTTACCATCTGGAAGCTGGTAGTTGTTGGGTTTAGGGACAAACTGATATAAAAGATGAGAATTTAAATGGGAAGCTCTTATGGGACTTAAGTCTTAAGCTGCCCTTGATTTTAGAATTTCCCCCAGCTGGGACTGGGGATAGAACTTGGACTCTCTAGGGACAACAGCTATTATTGTGCAGGCTAAAAAGTTCATACATGCAATCCCACTCTGCTTAACAGCCCCGGTTCTGGTTCAGTTCAACGAGTGGTATGGAGTTTGGCTACTCCACAGAGACCTTGTAGAGACCTTGAGGTCAGACAGCAATCACTCCCCCTCCCTTCTGGAAGAGTGAAAAATATGTTTAAATCAATATGTTCCCACTCACCCCCCAGTTGAATGTGGCTTTCAGGGATGACAGCATATGCTCTGTACTGCCCTTGCCCTTGTCAAATCTGAGCCTGAAACAGAACAGAATAGTGTGGGTAGCTGGGTTTGTATATGTAACACATGCATAAATGCAAAGGTACAGACCCTGGAAATCTTCAGACAAAAGACAGGGCTAGTGGGGATATAAAACAAGAGTAATCAGAGTGAAATATAATTAGAAAGAATTAAGGCTGATCAGAGTTTGCAGTCTCTAAGTACATGTCCCTTAGGAGAACTTGATTTTCCATGACTCACAATCAGAGGTCATCAAACTATAAGATTTAAAAAAGGAAGAAAAATATGTGACAGAGACCATATGGGACTGAAAAACCCAAAATATTTGTTTATTTTTTATTGACACATAATAATTGCACATATTTATATGGCACAATATATTTTGAAATGTGTATATCTTGTATAATCAAATCAGGGTAAATTAATATACTTATCACTTTAAACATTTATCATTGTTGGTGAAGTCAATGGAGGCTAATTCAGGATGGCTTTGTGGAAGAGAGGGTATAATGAGCTCAAGAGAGGAAGGCAATAACCAAGGGTGATCTTTATGAAATGTTGGATTTCTACAAATGTATATAGGCTAAAGTCAGGGTTATGAACCTTGGCACATAAAATGTATTCTAGATAATTCCTAATCCAAAATATTCATTTAGGGTTTTCTTTTCCAGTTCTACTAACATCCCACTGTAAAATTTAGAGAAAAGTAACTTTGAGGAGTACTTTATAAAAGTATTTGCATGAAAAGAGACTTATTTTCTTATCAACTTCAATTGTTTAAAAAGAAAAGAACCATACAGATAGGGACACTAGGTAAACTAAAGTCTGCTTGAAAGAGAAGTCTAAAGCTTTGAAGCAGAAAGTCAGATAATTTGGTCTTTAATCCACCTTAGAACTGACTCAGTCTTTGACTTATGGTAGTCATTTAGCTCCTCCATGCTTCTGTTCACTCGTCCATAAAATGAAAATGACATCTGCACTCAGAATGTCAGACCTGGAAGAGACCTTAGACCTCATCTAGTCCAGTGAGTTTCAGTCCTCGCTGCTTATTAGAATCCTTGGGGAACTTTTAGAAGGCTCAATACCCAGGTCTGACCCCAGACCAATTACATCAAAATCTCTGGAATTGGGACCCAGGTGTCAGAATCAATATTTTTAAAACCTCCCCAGGCAAGTCAATGTTCAGCCTACATTGAAAACCATTGTTCTAGTCCAACCCTCTCATTTTATATATGAATAAAATGAAGACCAGAGCAGGTTAAGGAACCTTATTCAACTTGCCTCATAGGACCACAGAGGATATTAGGTCATAAAAATTTAGAGCTAAAAGGGACTTTAGATATCAAGATATCTGTAAAAGTGGTCTGCACAACATAACACATTATTTGTTTAGAAGGGATTATCATGCCAACAGAACGAGAAAATATTAAATTGGCAACCAGACAAGGTATCCCCTGTCATTAAATTATACGAATAGGACAATGGATGAAGTCCACATTCTTTTTCATTTTTCTGGTTTCTTCTCTCTGAGCTAGCAAATGAGTAAGTGTTCCATCTCAAAAGTTAGGCTATAGACTATTGGATTGAATACTCAGCAAATAAAGATGCCACACAATGCCCTGACAATTCGTTTTTTCAAGAAGAAATTTAAACATATTGTAAATGTAGAGGACATGGATTTATAGCAGGGGTGCTGTTTAGCTTAGTTCTAGCATAATTCTAGTCTACATCATCCTTTTGGGGCATTGTAATGCCTGGGAGTAGAGAAATGTGGCTTGGAAATTTTAGCAGAATTTTGGTTATCAGACAGTTTTGCTTGGGAACACCCTTCGCTTGCTCCTGACTTGAGTATCTTCAGCCTGCACTGAGCTTACAGATACCAAGCATCACAGAGGATGAAAATCCAGGGTAATTTCCCTTCAAGATCCATTTCCTCATTTTACCCACTTCTTATTTAATCAGATCCATGCTTTGTAGTTCATTCTTCTATACAAAAGCAGAAGGTGCATTTTCTAGTTCTCCCATTTAGCTCCATGAGTTAAATTTGTTCTTTGTCTGAAAGATCATTTTCATTGAATGATTTCCTAGGGGGGGGGAATAATAAAATATATGATGCCCTATTGCATGCCCATGGCCCACTTCTTTTGTGAAATTTTCTAATTCACAAATTTATTTCAATATTAATTATATTAAGAATTCCAGAGAGTTTTCAATTTCTTATTGTGTAATTATTTTCATTTCTAGGTCTAGCCAAGAGATACTTCTTGTATCTTCTTGTATCTCCCCCATCCTAGTATTTAGCACATTATTTTTACAAAAAAAATCAATGTTTGAGCCACTTATTTGAACAACTTCCAGTTGCTTAATGACTTTCAAAATCCCAGTAAAATACTTCTTTGTTGAACTCATTTACTACCCAAGGAAATTTCTAAAAAAGTAAGATAACAGTTTGTATATGGGGAGAGGTGGGGAGGTTGATATAAAAATATGATAGGCTATCACTAGTCTAGAGCAATGTTTCCCAAACATGGTTGTACCTCAGAATCACCTGGGAATTGAATTTCCATAGAAGGACCTGGAAATCCATAAATTTCAAAGTCCCCAAGTAACTCTGATGAGCAGGTAGGTCTGGAAATCACTGGCCACAACGTACTCTAAGCTCTTCTCAAACTTTCATTTCTATGCAACTTTTTATTTATTTGTTGTTTTTAAATATACATGACAGTAGAGTGTATTTTTACATATTGTACTATACAACTTTTGTGTTCCTAACAAGTTCTGAATGATATTGATGCTGCTGGTTAAAGACCAAAGAAAGCTAGAAGGTAGTGATTTTCAACCTGTGGTCCCTAAGCCAACATCATCAGCATCACCTGGAAATTTGTTAGAAATACTAATTCTCTTAGTTCTCACTCTAATTCTACTGAGTGCAAACTGAACTGGGGCCTAGCAATCTGAATTTAAATAATCTTTGTAGATTACTCTGACAAATTGTCAAAGAATGAAAATAACTACTATAAATAATATAGTAATAAGGCACAGGGGAAGGGGGTACAGAGGATTCAGAAAACTTGAATTTATATCAGTTCTTTTATTTGGCTATCCCTTACTCTCTCTGAGCCTTGATTTTCTTCATAAAGCAAGATAGAAGTGTAATATACATCAATTCAAAAAACATTTATTCTTTTAGGCATTTCATTAGGTATCGGGAGTATATTTCAAGATGAATAAGATACATTTCCTGCCCTTGAGGAATTAAATGTTGCCTTGTCTAATGAAAAAGTGTATTGTGGATCTTAAATGAGATCTTACATTAAGATGCTCTGTGAATTATAAGGTATGTTGAAAATATTAGTTATAACTCTGATTAAAACAACAAAATATTGCCCCCTTTTCTTACATTGGGGGCTTGTAGTAATTCTCTGTAGTACTTCAGTTTTAGCAGACATACCACTGGTAAAAGCAGGTAGAATAGAATTGAGTAGTAATAAAAATAGTTTATACTTGTAATTCATACTTTTAGATGTCCTTTTATTATTTTTTTAATTGTTACAATAACTCTATAAGGTAGCCTGGATGGATATGCTTATCTTCATTTGGTATATGCAGAGTCTGATAATTCATGATGTGACTCAACCAAGGTCACAGAGCTGATCAATAGTAGAACCAGAAGTAGAACTGAGATAGCTTGACTCCTAGGTCAGCATTCTTCTCCCATATCATGCTGATTAATCAAGTAAAAGTCATTTCCAAGACTCACTGCATGTTAATTAGGTTACTGCAAGCACAGATGTGAAACAAGCTGTAACCTTTTTTAGAAATCTTAAACATGTCCAGCTTTTCTTATCTGCTTGAGTTAAAGCATACAGCAACTGTCAGAGAGACATAGCTAAATTCTTCTGTTTTGAATTTTTATATATCAGAAACCTTATCAACTGCTGGCAGGCTGTTGGATTACATATGCATTTTAAGAATCAAAGGCCTGCATTAGATAGCTACATTAGGAAAGCATAATAATATTCTTGCATCATCAAAACCCCTTTAGAATGGATTAGAAATAAGAACCTATATCTTCTAATACAGGCAAAACTAGAGGACTCCTCTGTTGAATTTTTTTGACACATGGCCTAATTTTTAGTGTAAATGTGTGTTGAGGAATTTCAACTTTGGACAACCATAGTTACTGAGAACTTACATCTTAATGCAGACATTTCCCATTTGCAAGTAAGTGCCAGAGAATGACATATTCTGCTTAAACAGACAAAAGTGAGGGATAAAATATGTTTGTTTTTAAAAGAGGATTTCTTTGAAATAGGTTCTGGACAGAGTTGTCATCTTTATAGAATAGGCAGAACAAATGGATGCCTGGCTTCAGTTGTGAAGGCCATTCTGCACTCCTCCATGCCAACTGATCCACTCCCTTCTGTAAAAGTCTAACACCCACACTGCTCTACACAAATAATCTTCTACCACATAAAATTCTGTTAAAAGTTCTCCCATTAGATATGTGTTTTTCTTGTAGTACTTTGTCTTGGGTCATGTACTTCACTGGTACTGTCATTCAGCACTGTGTCCTGTCCAGTCTTTTGCACTACATTTTGGATTTTGCAGATATCTTTTGATCCAGGAAACAAATGCTACACAAATATTTTAACCTTGTTAGATTCTGATAAAATAAATATATATGTCTGAAAATATAAGGACATTGAACAGGCACAGTAAAAATATCTTATTATTAAAGAACACTTTGGAAGAAGCAAAAGAGGAAAAAGTAGAATTATGTTCCAATCATAAAAGTAACAATTCTTTCAAGAACATCTTTTCTGCCATTTAAATTTTTTTATTGGTTGTTCACAACATTACACAGCTCTTGACATATCATATTTCATACATTAGATTGAAGTGGGTTATGAACTCCAAATTTTTACCCCAAATGCAGATTGCAGAATCACGTCGGTTACACATCCACAATTTTACATGATGCCCTATTTTTTTTAAGAAACAAAGAAAGTGGGCTGGGTTTTGGTTTCAGCTCTACCAAGAAGTCAACTACTTAAAAAATGAGGGAAATAAATGTTCTACTAAATCACAAGTGTCAGAAGGTAGTTTTAAAAAGGGTAAAACCAAGTATTGTACTGACATAATGTAGATCAATGGAATAGAGTTGAGAGTTCAGAAATAAACATTTACAGTCAAATGATTCTTTTTAAAAAGTCCCAGGGTACAGGGAATAGGAAAAGGGAGGAACAGTGGAATGACACTGACCAAACTATCCTGTTTACAAATATGAATATACTACAGTGAATTACACCTTTATATATATCCATAATGCACTAATTTTAAAAACTATAAATAAGTAGAAGACAGACCAGTCGAGTAGAGGAAGGGGAATGGTGGGAGGGAGAAGGGAAGGGAAAAGGGGAAGTACTAGAGACTGAATTGGAGCAAATTATATCCTGTGCTTGTATAATTATGTCAAAATGAACCCCATATTATGTATAACTATAATGCACTAATAAAAAATGGGAAAAGAGTTCCATGAGAATTAAGTGGGGAAAGGGTAGTCTTTTCAAAAAATTGTGCTGTAGCAACTGATTATCCACATGAAAAAGAATAAAGTTAGATCTCTACTTCACACCATACACAAAAATTAACTCAAAATGGATCTTAAAGGAGATACATATATATCTTGAATTTAGGAAATGGTTCCTTAAATACAACACTCATACTGCAAATAATCAAAGAAAAATCAGCAAATTGGATGTCATCAGAATTCAAAAATCTTTGTTCTGTAAAGGACAGCATTAAGAAAGTGGAAAGACAGGTCATGTGCAGTCTGTAATCCTAGTTTCTGAGAAGGCTGAGGCAGGACGGTTACAAGTTTCAGGACAGGCTGGGGAATTTAGTGAGACACTGTCTCAAAATAAAATGAAAAGGGCTAAGGATGTTGCTCAGTGGTAGAGCAGTTGTGAGGTCCTTAGTTCAGTTCCTAGTACCAAAAAGAAAAAAGAAAAAAATGTTTGAAAGACAATTCATAAAATAGAAGAAAATATTTGGATAATCTCAGTGGTGACTTACACCTAGATATATACATTAAAACAAACAAACAAACAATCAAAAAAAACCCCAAAAACCTCTGGCTGGGTGTGAAGACTCATATCCATAATCCTAGCTACTCAGAAGACTGAGGCCGGAGGATCAGAAGTTCCAGGCCAGCCTGAGGAATTTAGTGAAACACAATCTCAAAACTTTAAAAAAGGGGGTTTGGCTGTGGGTGTTACTATGTGGCAGAGTGTTTCCTAGAATGTGTGAAGCCCTGGGGTTGATCCTTGATACCTGAACAAACAGAAAACAAACAAAGAAAAGACCCTGCAGATTTTGTGGATTCCCCACCCCAGACCTACTAAATCAGATTTGCTAGAGGGTGGGACTCAGAACTCCAAATTTAAAGTAGCTGACTAGGAGGAAAGAGAGAGAGGGAGAGAGGGGGGGAGAGGGAGAGGGAGAGAGGGAGAGGGAGCGAGAGGGGGAGAGAGAGAGGGAGAGGGAGAGAGGGAGAGGGAGAGAAAGAGATAGATAGATAGATAGATAGATAGATAGATAGATAGATAGATAGATAAGAGAAAGGAAAGAAGGACCCAGTCATCTGAGACATATTGAAGATTGAAGGAATGCTCCATTGTTAAAGAATAAAAGACACATACTCCACACAGAGTGTTTGACATCTCTGTGAAACATCTTTATTCCCATCCTCCCTCAACTCTCTCATTTTCACATCTAGGAGTGACTACTAGAGCACGTAGAGGTGACAGAAGCCTGAACCCAAGCATCCAGACTTGAAAACCAGGCAATTGGTTTTCAACTGGAAGAGGCTTCAATTCCCGTTATCTTCTCTCACTTGAGCATAGTATTAGACCACAAGACAAAGCTCAGATTGATGCAGTCCCCACCCCACCCTTCTTCTCCTGGCTTCTTTTCTATAAGTCATGTTTTCAGTGTTTGGAGTCTGGCAGCTGCAAGGCCTGGTTGCTAGGTAACAATTTCTCAGCACAAAGAACCCTCAGCTGGGAAGGTCAGGTCTGTCAGTATGAAACAGCTGTACAGAATTTTTATTTGTCTTCCTCTTGTTTTGGTTAATCACAGGGCATGGAACCAGAATGAAACTTTTCATAGAAATGAGAAATGCTGGAGGGTACCAGTTCAGCTGCTGCTAGATATTTTTTTTTCCTTTTCAAATTACAGCCTTTCTACTCTGGCTCAATAGAGCCCCCAACAAAATGGGCAGACTAGAACAGGAGAAACGATGTGGAGGGATCAGGTATTCCTTAGCTTCTTTAGTGCTTGGGCCATGGAGGGCATAGCTAAATCATGAACTAAATTAACTCCTTTTTTTTCCTAATTGAGTGGCAGAATTTTAGGATTATGATTATCAGAATAAATGCAGTATGTCCAATTAAATTTAGTTTCAGATAGACAATGAGAAATTCAAATTTAACTGGGTATCCTGTGTTTTTATTTGCTAAATCTGGCAACCTTAATTAGTATGTAATAAATATGCTATAAATTTTGTATGGGATCAGTACCAAAAGAGTAAGAAAAGTAGAGACAGAGATGATTCTAGTGCCATTATGGAGAGGTAAATCTCAGCCCTGGCTTGTCATTGCTTTGACCAGTACACTGAAAGTTGCAGTCAGGAGTTTGTATAGAGTCACAAAGAAAAGGCAGAATCCATTTCTGTTGCTGCCAATTTTCCTTCTAGTTATTCATCAGATGCTAGTCTAGTGATTATACTGGAGTGTGGTACAAGATGATGGTCACTTATTTGCAAATCAGAAGGCCTGGACTGTAGGATTGGATAGGTGGACTTTTAACCAGCTGAGGGTTCTTGGACAAGTCAGTGCTCTTTTGGGACTCAGTTACCTTTCTTAGGACCTAAACGAGTTTGAATAGAGTGTTTGCCCAAGATTGACCCCTCCTTTATCAGCATCAGCAAACCTGGGTATTTATTATAAATGCAGATTATCAGGCCACAATTTACACCTTCTGAATCGGAAACTAGGGGTTGGGTCCTGAAGTCTGCATTTTATTTATTTATAAAATGATTTTCATTACTGGGGATTGAACCCAAAGGATCTCTATCCTCATCTTTTTTTTGGGGGGGGGGGGTTCGGGGATAAGTTCTGGCAATGAGGTGGCCTTGAATTTGTGGTGTTCCTTCATCAGCATCTCACATGACTGGGATTATAGGTGTGCATCACCATACCTGGTGCAATCTGTGTTTTAACTATCCTCCTGGTAATTGTGATGCAAACTCACATTTGATAACCTTTGAGCTAAAGAATCTTCAATGACTGTTTCAACTCTTACTTTCATAGATTCTGCTAACCAATTGGCAAGCTCCAGTGGTCAGTTGGTTATTTGAAATGGTATGTTCTTCTCATTCCCACCCTCTCTAGGGATTTATTCCAAATTAGTTTGTTGAGGGGCTCTATGTCATAACAAAGAGTATTCCCTTATATTTCCACCTGTGGCTTCTCCTGTTTTCATATACCCCCTCTCCTCCTTAGTCCATTCTTCCAGCAGGCCAATGCCAAAAGGTTTATGAAAGGATGAACAAGACCCTGACAGCTGAATGCATGCTTCATCTCACCACTAAATAAGACTGAGTGTAAATGTATATTTATATTACTGGGCTAAGAACACATCTCAGTTTGCTTTTGTTGCTTTGAACCACAGCTGCCTTCAATTCTAATGTTTCCTTAAAAACCTATGGTGTCCCAAAGTCCCTTCCCTACCTTTTTCCCGATTCTTGCTATAAAGCAGCATAGAAACCTAGCCCACTGCCTTCATAAATATCTGATTAATAAAGAGAGGGAAGCAGAATCAAGAGGGGAAAATCATGAAGGTAATAAGCCCAATAGCCTGTTTTCCACAATAGCTGGTATTGTAGTGTTGTCCATGGTGCTGAATGTGGTTGTTGATCCTGAATTTAAAAATCTCTGTGAGAAACGTGGATAGGCAAAGGGAAGAGAAGCAGGATTGTTGTAATAGTTTGTCCTTTGCTTGTTTCATTTCCCCTCGGAGACAACATAATGAATTTGGCAATCAAATCATGCAACTTAGTCAAGATGAGCAGGACAATTATGTTGTTTTATAGGTCAGTGCCTTTCTCTGGCGCTTTCCTACTGGAGTAGCAGAGAAAGGCACTCCAAGCTTGGGTAACTGTATTTTGTTCTGACAAAGAGTGTTTGATGTAAAGCGTGTGTTTACTTAAGAGCAACGGATCATTGCACAAATGCTGCACTAAAAATATGAATGAGTGAGGAGAACACTAAGAAGTTAGCAATCAAAGCCTACAGTAGAACTCACAAATCTTCTTAATTATCTAGTAGCTTTAAGTGTGTGCAGACCCAAGCATGTGTCTTTAGTAATTTCCAGGCTACTTGCAGAAATCTGTTTTATTTTTTCATCTTTTTATTTTGAAATCATAACAGATTCATAGGCAGCCACAAAAATACAACAATGAGTGTACCTTTTATCTTTCCCCAATATTCTATCAACAGTAACATCTTACATAACTATGGTACAGTATCAAAACCAGGATACTGACATTAGTGCAATGCCCAGACCTTATTTGGATTTTACCAAGGCTACTTACATTCTTTTGTGTCTCCATGTATATACAGATTTATGCACACATAGTATTTTTTAATCATGTGTAAATATTTGTGCAACCACCTGTATTCATCCTCTTTTCATTACTATACTAAAATATCTAACATAGGTTAATTACGAAGTAATGGAGCTTTATTAAGTTCACAGTTTTGGAGGTTTGAAGTTCAAGATCAAGAAGGGAACCATTGATTTATCTTCTGGTGAGGGTGACAGATGGTGCATCATGGTGGTCATGCATGTAGGAACAAGCAGTATATCAAATAGGAAGCCCAAGAGGATGGGAGGAGCTCAGGCTTCTTTTTAAACAACCATTTCTTGAAAACTCAAAGGGGTCCTATGAGAACTACCTTACAAAACAGAAGCATGTCCACAATGACCTAAGAATATTCCATTGGGCTACATCTCTTAAAAGTCTCACTATCCCAATAGTGCCACCTTGGGGACCAAGTTCCAATCACATAACCTTTGATGGTATAACAAGCCATATTCAAACCATAGTAATACCACTGCAATCAAAATGCAGAACTGTTTCATCACCATAAAAATATCTCATGCCAACTCTTCACAGTTACACTCATATCCCATACCCCATCCTACCCTACCTTTGCTTTAACCCTTGGCATCCAGTAATCTGTTCTATATCTCAATAATGTTGTCAATTCTAGAAGGTTATAAAAATGAGAATCATATGATAGGTAAAATTTTGAGACTGGCTTTTATTTGTCATAATTTCCTTGAGGTTCAACTAAGATGTTGCATGTATCAACAATTTGTTCCTTTTTATTGCCACATAGTATGGTAACCAATAGGTGAGAAGCCCAACAGGAGTCAGTGAGGCAACCATACATTAATAATAGCAGCAAGCTGTTACCAACGCTTCCTAGGACTGGAGAAACAAAAGGTTAGTGTCATTAGAGCTCAGACCAGGGTCACCTGGTAGAAGGTAGAATCATGGTCAGCTCTCCTGTGGGAACAGGACTCATGCAAGAGCTGTGGTCACCATAGGAAATGCTATCTAAGATGGGAGTAAGGGGGTGGTAGTTGAGAAATATCCCGGTTTTTACTTTCCTCTAAATCTTCTATTCTCCCTCCATTGCTTGATTCCAACTGGAAGCTAGACAACATGGACACCAAAGATAGGTAGCCTGAAGCAGTCACTCTGGTGTAAAACTGAGCATATCCGGAGATAGATTTGAGAGCAAACATGCCCAAAGCCTGCACAGTAGTATATGTGAGTGTTCAGTATTATAACAAAATACTACACTGATGTTCTCAACAATTTGTATATATATATATATATATATATATATATATATATATATATATACCCATAAGCAATATTAGAAAATGATCCCATGGATTTATATGCTCTTCAACAACTTGGATTGTCTATGGATATGTTAACAGGAAGTATCTCACAGAAGCTACTGAAGGCTATTCTCAAATGGTCAGATAGTGGGACCCAGAGAGCTATCACAGAATAAATAGCCCAAACCTAACAAGCCTGCCAATCTTTCCCACTTTCTTCTCCTCCTTTTGAAGATTTTTTAATGGTATGGGCTCCCCTTTAATAACTTTTAAAGCAAATTCTTAAGTGTCCTATGCCCTACATGGACACCTACTCTGATTTCTGTGTAATCTTATAGAATCTCTAATGACCTATGGGATCAAAATAGGAAAAGGGGAGACTGAGGAAACCCATATCTGTTGTTCTAGGGTTCTTGGGATTGTGTACAAGAGAAAAAGGGAGTATGCATCCAATTCCAAATTTGTTTAAAGTGTCACATTCAATTATCATTTCTGAGCATAACTAAGTTACTGAGCTTCAATGGAGCCTTATATCAACTGTAAAATGGGTTCAATAATACTGAACAAATACTGTTTATTGAGTATATGTCAGACACTATTCTTACATCACAAGGCTCTTGTAATAATTAGATAGAATGCTTGTTAAGTTCCTGGTGCATAGTAGGCACTCTTTTGAGTGTCATCCATTAATATTATTGAAAACAAGTATTTACTTCTAAGGAGATCTGAATTCATTTGGACCATTCATGGTAGATCAGACTCTCTTGTTGACCATGAGCAACCTAATGTTAACTCTTAGCCTATCTGACAAATGTATCCCAGGAACCACAAATATTCCTGGAGACAAGAGTAAATGCAACTAATTCTTCCAATTTCTTGATGCAGCAAACACTATTCTCATGTACTAATAATCCTGAATAAGGATCAGAGCCATCCCTAAAGTATTCGATTCTTTAGGTTGAAAATCAAAGCATCCACATGAGCAAAGTCTCTTAAAGGGCTGGGCCAATCATTGCTGGCCAATATGCACACAAATACCTTGCATCTCTTCATGGAATCAGACACAAGGGAAGGAATTTCTTGTGAATTAATCTTGGCCCTTAAGTTTCTTGCGCTCTATATCCAAATGAACTGCACAGCCCCTTTGGAGAGAGAAGGATAGTGATGGAAAGGACAGCTTTGCTATGTTTGGGCCACAAGTCCAATAGCTCAAAGTTTCCAATTATGGCAGTGATTACACTGGGGACATTAACTCCATGGGTTCTGTGATAATGCAACATTGACCTCCCTAACAGAGAACCACATTTCACTGCATTGTTATCAGCTTTACTCTATTGGAAAGCATTACTTAATTGCTGACTTCATCATAACCCCAGGCATTCATTTTGCTAAATTGTCAACTATTTCCCTTCCCTAGTAGAAGGGTCCCTAATAAGCCTTCACATGATTAAAAGAAGCCTGGCAGGCTGAAATTCCAAAGGAGCTACTGAGCTTGAAGTCTCAGCACCTCTCTTTATTCTTTCCCCACTCTCTCTGCTGCCTGCCTGCTGAACTGAGATTCCAAAGCTTTGAAATTGATTTACCAACCATTTGTAGGCTTCCTGGTAGTGATAAAAGGAAGCTCTGTTCTGTTTTCAGCTGTCACCATGCTTCCTTCTTAATGCTCAGCTATAGATTTTTCTACCAGATATTCATCTGCTGCCCTCCCCAGAGCATGCCACTCTTCTCTTTGCCAGCCAACTAGTATCATCTAGCCTGTAAGGACAGGCTATTAGACTGAGTAGCCCAATAGGGGAGACTGAGGGACAAAATGGCTTCTTGTAGTGCTGCCTTAGGAAGAAAATGGCCCCTGATGTGCATAAACAGCCACCTTGAATGGAGTGTGGATAATTGTCCAATTTAATGGGATTTTCATTAGGGGGAAGGGTAGCATAATGTAGCTTAAGTGAGCCCCAGCCCTGCCCATTCTCTGGTTCTGTGGAGATGTTAATCATGCTGCTCCTGGCAAGTCTGTCAGAGCTGAAGCTGATGATGTAACCGATTTTCCAGCAAGCCCTTTGTCTGAATGACTGCAGCACAGCTGCAGAATAGAGCGCCAGGGAGTAGAATGTGTTAATGGAAAAAACGCTTTCCCCAGTTCTTTCTTCCAGACAGATCTTGTCACTGGGAGCTTTGTGTGTTGGTCAGCAAAACTGTTTTGGTGTGTGTGTGTGTGTGTGTGTGTGTGTGTGTGTGTGTGTGTATGCTGGTGGCCAGGCTTATTGCAGGCATTTTTCAAAGTTATGATGGGAAGGGCATTGTTAGGAACACAATATATACAAATGCTCATACCAAGGTGCTGACCAGACAACATTGGGCTGCTGAGGTTTCTAGGCTTTTTCTGTGTTTAGATGAGAGACTCCATACCATTATTTTGATGAGACTGAATAGATTATATAATGGGTACATATATAAATGGATATGTATATGTATATAATCTGATGTGTGTGTGTATATATATAATGAAATGCATATAATAAACATATAGCATTTTGACCTCTCTGTGTCATGCATAGAGAAGGAAGTGTAGAGTTGACAGTATGGGAATATGGTCCTTAGAGTCAAACCACTTTCAGATTATATTCTGGACCTTCCAATTATTAGCAGTATGATTTGGGACAAGTTACGTATTCCTTCCAAGTCTCTTTTTCCTATCTGTTAAGGAGATCCTACTAACAGTAGGAATGATTAGATGAGATAATTCATACTATTAGCTTAGTTCCTAACAAAATGTAAGCCTTTAACAAACATTAACTTTGTTACTAATATAATTATAATATGTTATTTAAATCTCTCAATTGACCTTGTATGGTAAGCACTATTATGATCCTTATTTTATAGGTAAGAAACTGGTATTTACACAGATTACCTTACCAGAAATCTCACAGATAGCATCGGTCAAGCTGGAATTGGTCTGAAATTTGTGAATACTAGAGTTGTTAGCCAAAAGGCAGTACAGCCTCAATTACAAAGTGCTGGGGAGCTGAAATGTGCCTGTTTCCCTTTAAGAGATTCTGCTCCTTGGTTACAAATTGGAATCACCTGGAAAAAATCAGCGCCAAACAGTGATTGCCTCTCAAGGGTAGGGATGGGTGTTTACTGAAAAGATGCATGAGAGAATTTGCTCCTTCTTGATATGACTTTGGCATTATCCAGTTTTATACATTTGTCAAAATTCATCAAATTGCACACTTACATTTTGTGTATTTCACTGTGTACGAGTTACCTAGTAAAAGAAAATTTAAACAAACATTGGAGTCTAGTTAATGGCATGCCTTCAGAAGTATTTAAAGGTGAAATGCACTGATGTCTGTAAGCTATTTTGAAATGTATCAAAAATAAGTGGATAGAGGGAGGGATAAAAGGATAAATAATAAATCAAATATAGCACATATTAAATGTAGAATCTAGGTGACACAGACTTCACTACATGTTTGAAAATGGTCATTGAAAAATGTTGAAAAGAAATTTGAATCACCTTGAGGAGATTTTTATAAAATACTGATGTCTGGGTCCCCTCATAGTTTCAGAAATGATTAGTCTGGAGTAGGACACAGATATGTTTTTTTTCAAAAAGCTCCCTAGATGATTCTAACACATAGACAAGGTTGAAAAGCATTGCCAGAGTAAGACTGCTTTTGGTCTGTGAGCTTCCTAATGAGTAATGTTCCTTAGGTCTTCACAAGAAACATTGGGCCCTCAAAGCCAGTTCATAATAAGTAACTCTGGGTTCCAAACTGAAAGTGTTCTGACAGACTATTTCTGAAACTCTAACAGATGACAGGTACAGGTTTGTCCATCCACACCCTAAAGAAAGAATTATCCAGCTCAAAATGTCAGTAGTGCCAAGGTTGAGAAATCCTGCTATAGACCAGTGTTGTTCAAACTTAAAAAGTACCTGTGAGTCACATAGGAGTTTTGTTAAAATGGAGATTCTGATTCAGGAAGTGTGAGGTGAGGTGAGATTATACATTTCTGACAAGCCCCTAGTATTGCCCATGCTGCTAATCTATAGCTCACACATTGAGTAACCAGTACATATAACTTCTCTCTCTATCTGTTCACCAAATTCTGCCTGAGTTTTATCCTCTCTAGAATTTACTCTGGGATTGGCTCTTCTGAAAAACTAGGAAGGAGTCAATAGCTGACAATAGATTAATATGTTTCTTGGAATTAGTGTGTCCCTCAAAGTCTGAAACAGAAGGCAAACATGGATGAGAATTTTAGGAATGAAGCATAATTAAAAAGACAGATGCATTTGTTCTAGGATACCTGTTGGAGGATAGGGCAGCATTTTAATTTTGTAAAATATTTTTTAATTGTTGATAGACCTTTATTTTATTTATTTTTATGTGGTGCTGAGGAACGAACCCAGTGCCTCACACATGCTAGGCAAGTGCGCTACCACTGAGCCCCAGCCCCAGCCTGATAGGGCAGCATTTTAAAGCCGAGTTTTCCACAAAAACCAGGTACACTAGACTGGGTTTATGGAAGCAGTCTTATTTATTTTCTTGTCCCTGGTTTCCAGAAAAGCACCTGGCTCATAGTAGATGTCCAAAACATATTTGTTGAACCAATTGACAAATTACCCATTGCTCTGAACATAACTGCTAAAATAACAGAACAAAGGTATCTGCTAAGACAGGAAGGACACTGTCATGGATCCCTGCAAAGCTGGGAAACGATGCACCTCAGCAACTTTTCAGGTGCTCTAAAATTAAAGCATCCTCAGGGAATGCACCCTTCTACCCAACTAATGGATAGCAGCAGGATCAGTTAAAGTGCATGTTCTCATTCTCCCTTGTTCTAAGTTAGAATCATATAGAGCAGGGTAAGTGGGGGAGCAGGTTGTTGGGCACTTGACGTGTCCCTTTTCATTTCTCAGAAAGGAAACTTTGTGTTAAGGACTGAAGACTCAGGCTCTGGAAAAGGAACTGGACTGGAGAAAAAGAGGCATCATCCAGCAGTGCTGGTGTCTTCTGCTGTCAGTGTCCCCTTATCCTCTACCTCTGACTCTTAGAAATGTGTGCTGATAGATGATGTGATTTAATGTGTGCAAGCTATATTGCCATCCATGCTCTCAATGTGCCATGTCATGGGCCTGTCAAAGGTATCTGTAATCACCTCTTTGGGACTATTCCCTTAGATAATTCAGGTTTTCTATTAAAATATATGGGTTTGAGACTTTGGTTCAGAGGTAGAACACATGCTTAGCATGTATGTGGGTTCAATACCTAGCACACAAATAATTTGATTATATGGGTTGCTAGGTACAGGAAAAGTAAATAGTTTGGTTGCCCAGGGCTGGGAGGATTAGAGAAAATGGGGAGTAACTGCCAAGAGGTAGGAGGTTTTTTTTTTGGAGCAATGAACCTGACTTAAAATTAACCACAACTCTATGAACATACTAAAACTCATTGAAACATACTTTAAATAAGTGAATTGTATAGTATATGAAGTATATTAAATAAACTTATAAAAATATATGGATTAAATTAGAGGGTACATATTAACTTAGTGATAACTGGACAAATAATGGAGTCACACATGTTAGGGGGAATGGGTGAGTCCACCAAAAGTTGGGGGAAACACAGGAACAAAACATACAAGGCAGGAATTAGGATTCATCCTACATTTTCAACTCTCCATAAACCCCTTTCTACTCTTTCAGATCGAATTGCAAATAATCTCAGCTGTTATCAAATTGCACACCATTAGATTTTTTTTGCTTGGAAAGACAGGAAATGCTTGAATACCGTAAGTAAAGAAATCCAGGTCCCTTAAGATAAAATAATCATAACATCATTAATAAACCATAGGATCTGACACTACCCAAGGGTTCTGGAAGCTCTTTAAATTAGATCAGGCATCTTGGACCACTGGTGCTTACTACAGAGAGCTGCATAACTTGAGGCCTGAGAAAATTGGATTTTTTTTCACTGAAATGGAGCCTATGGTTTTGGAAGAGGTGGTGTTAAAACCACAATTCTCTCATATGCCCTGTGGCCAAAGGCTCCAAAGCCACAGAGGGAGAACCCTGTCTCTCCACAGTGGTTTTCCATGAACCCACTGTAATTCCAAGTTGGTATGGAGTATAAATAGCAGGGCCAGGGTCACTTTAATAACCTGTTTAAAGAAATGATAGAGACTAGAACCCAGAATCCCTGCTTCTAGGCCTGAGCTCATATTAGTTGAATACCTAAGAAATATGGTTTCAAAGGTGGTAGAAATTTTTTCACCCTCCAACTTGTGACTCAAAATGCCTTGGGAAGAAAAATCGCAAAATTAGGCATTATATAAATGCTCTAAGGAGTAGATTATGATGGTTTGGCTAATTTGGGAAAAGAAAGACCCCCAAGTCGGGGAAGGGGATGCGAAACAGAAGATCATGGGTTAACAATGACTTTGTATTTTGTTTCATTTTGCTCTAGGCTTCCCATTTGTGTCTGTGTTTAGAAATTCCTGGACTTATAAATTAAGGACCCAGAATTATAACACCAGCCCCAAAGAACCACTGAGTGCCCATTATTCGTAACCTGTCACTCCTTTAAATCCTCCTAATGCCAGAGAAACCCAGAACAAAGGAAAGGCTACAGGAAGACAAAGGGAATGGCATTATTAAATATGTGTTTCATAGCAAAGCATTATCTCTATTGGATGCCAATTGGTGGTAGTATTTGGCCAAATGCATTTGTCCAGTGACTGACTCTGGATACAATAAAACCCTAATGTTCAACAAAATATTGTGGAAACTCCTCTGATTGAATTCATCTGATTTTCAGAGGATCATGGGTTATTTTCAAGGCATAATGATATCCTGCAATGCTCCCTTTCGTGCTAAGAAGAGACTTTATCATCTCTCCAGATTTCACACCAGGGTCAGTCTCACTTGGCTCCATTTCCTTGTGTCTGCAGACTTCAAATAATCAGGGAACATCTTGTCAGGAAAAGGCCAGATGGGCAGACAGGGAAGCGATCCAGCCCCTGAGGAAATAAAGTATTCAGCCTATCTGCTCCCCTACGGCACTGGCAAGTGAGGAGCCAGACAGAGATGCAAGAACGGGTACCTCCAACTTAGTTCAGAGCTGCAGAAACCTGGAGCCAGATGAGCAGTTTTTGGAATTTTGGGAGCAGGAAATTCAAAGTTCCATATTGTAAGCTCACACGATGAAATCTAATACCACCCTTCTTATGCTATGGAAATGAATTAAGTCCTTTCCTTGAACTGAACTCTCAGAGCCACAGAACCTCACAAGGCAATTTTTCCTCCCCATACCTTGTGCAAATGGGAAGTGAAATATTGAGAACATAGGCATGGCTAGTGATACATGATCTAACTAAATGCTCAAAATGAGGGGCATTCTCATTGCTTTTACATTTGATTCCTAAGAGATACTTTTCTCTGGAGATTATGTGGTAAATAGATTTTAGACTAAAATATTTCAGAGTCATATGTGCATCCCCAGCAGGTAGAGCATGTGGCAGCATTAAATATTTCCTTAAAGAATAGGCCTGACTTCTGACATTAAACTCTATTTCTTTGAAATATTAGGACACTGAGGTCTCTATTTCTTTCTTTTGTTTTAGTTGTAGTTGGACACAGTGCCTTTATTTTATTTATTTTTATGTGGTGCTGAGTATTGAACCCAGTGCTTCACACATGGTAGGCAAGCACTCCACCACCAAGTCACAACCCTAGCGTAGCCCCTGAGGTCTCTATTTCTTGATCTCATCATGCAGGTGCCATCCCTTCTATGACCTATGTCTGCCACCTCGATTGACTATGCCCTGGGATCCTGGATAATATCTAGATAAAGCAGACAAGAATGACGGAAGCATTATTAAACCAAGCAATCATGCATTTGATTGTTCTGAGAGCTGATCCTGGGGTGAGCTCTGGTTGGCTTTCTCTTCTCAGCCTTGACCCCTTGGCCCCATGGCTTTGAACCACAGCTGTGTGTCTGGACTGATTAGTTTCTGCAGTCTTATTAGGTATCTTGATTACTGTCCCTATTCCCTGACCCATGATATGAATATTGGTCCACAGATGTCAGGAGAAGAGGCTTGGCTTTTACTGTTAATTGCTTTTGTGGTGATGAGTCAGAGTACAGTTCTGGATTGAGGAATCCCAAACCAACTAATTTAGAAAAGGAAGTCAGAAAGCAAGGCCAGTTTACCAAAGCCTATGTTAGATTTATACAGACTAGGATCTAAGAATAATAAAACAGACACAATACTCTGGCATTAAGTTTGGAGGCATGGATAGGTTATAAAGATTCATATCATGATGCTGTGCTAATTATGTTTTCAACTAATAATTCTCAACCAAGAGCAATTTTCCCCACCAGGGAACACATAACCATGTCCATAGACTTTTGATTATTACATATGTGAGGGTGCTACTGGCACCTAGTGGGTATTGGCCTGGGATGCTATTAAACATATTATGATGCTAAGTTCAGCTCTCCACAGCACAGAATTATCTGAATTAAAATGCCAGTAATGCCAAGGTTGATAAATCCTGTATTAAACAAAAAAGGAAGATACAAATTATAGATCACAATTACATAAATTATGAAGATGAAGAAAAGACTGGAAAGTTACACACCACATTAATAATAGTGGATATGCCTGTGGGGCAGATATATGCATTTTTTCTTTTCCTCTGGCTTGTAAACTTTCTAACATAACTATTTTACCTTTAAATGTAAAAATTGTAATTATTTATGTAATATGTGAACACATCCCTCTTGCAAATATTACAGTGTTAGAATTAAGACTGAATATCTATTTGATGAACGCTGTTTTTTCCCCCTCAGTCTCCTTCCCAGAGGAGATGAAAAAGTCTGCAGACCCATCCAAGTTTTGTGGATGTGGTTTTTAAAAACTTTATCTATGCATTTACATATATTATGTACAGCTATAGAAAATATTTACTAGTACAACCCTTTTAACAGCTTCAAAGTACTCTGAAGTTTGTCAGTTTTTCTACTGAAGAACATTTAAGTTGCTTCCACTGTGAGGCTATTACAACAAATGCTGCATTGTGGATGTGGCCTTTAAGAGCTTTATCCACGCATTTACACATATATTATGTGCAGCTTTAGAAAATATGTACAGGCACATCCTTTTTAACAGCTGCATGGTACGTGCCTCCTTGAATATGTTTGCAAAGCCATCCTAAAGTGAATGTGGGAATCTAAAACTGCTGGGTTATGGAAAGTGCACATTTAAAATTATATCAGTTACTACCAATTGACTTCCAAAGCACCCACAAATTTAATTTCCAGACACCCTAACCAACATTTGATAGTTATCTGTGTTTTTTTTTTTACATTTTCCAATTGGGTAGATATAAATAGCACCTTTTTGTTTTAATTAGCATCTCCTTTGTTACTGATGAGGTTGAGCACCTCTTGATATATTTGTGGTCTCTTCTGTGAACAGTGGTGTTCACATCCCTTGCTTACATTTGGATTGAGATACCTTTCCAATATTTTTAAGAACAAGCAAACACAGAATCTGGTTTGTATCAAAACAGAAGTGAGCCTACCCAGCTTCTTGCCTATCCTCTCTAGTCAGAGCTTGAGCCTCACCAGAACAAAATGACCATTTCCTGCCATTACTAAGAACCCAAGAAAACAAGCTATATTAGAAAACAAATTAGCCAGACCCATTCCCACCACTGCTCCATGTTTCTCTGGACTGTGAGCCTTTACAATGCCAGCATCTTGACACAAAGCAGCCATCAGGTACTGCCAGTCAGATTCGCTTCAGTTACATACAAATCTGATATGTGGTAAAGCATAAAGGACCATGAAAGGCAGCGTGTGAACTGGATGGTATCTGCAGCCCATGCAAATGGCAATTAGTACCATTAAATTTCACTTAATCTTCATTAAGAACATCTGTTGTCTAGCCCACATGAGAACATGGGGGTGGGTGATTGTGACCACTGAAAGAAGTAGTTTTATCAACTAGTTTTTCCCTACCTTGAGCATAAACTGAAAGAGATGTGGCAAGGAAATTTTATAATATATGACACATATGGCTAAAATATAAAACTAGATGGAAAGCTTCTTTAGATTTTCAGTGTTATTTGAAACTAGGGGACACGTGGACTATGTTCCTTTGTGATGAAGATGGTTAATTTTGTTGTGGTGAATTTCGGGTTCAGGGGAAAGGATTGCAAAGACTCAATCAAAATTCAGTCAGTTTGGATATGGCAAAATTGGGCCATACCAAATCTCGCCTTTCTGTCCCCCTGTAGTCCTTTTGGTTACCCCATTCCATACACCTTCCTACCCTTTTCCCTTGGGGCCATGTGGTCTGCTAGAGGACTATAGATTTAAATCATTACAAATTTCTGCAGACATATTGCCTGTCTGCCACCCTTCCTCTTGCAGGAGCAGGACATCTTCTGCCTGATCACCCTTGTGTTCCTTGGTGGAACAGAGAGCCTAAAAAGCATTTATATCATTTCCAGAAGGGATGTTAGGGGAAGGGCAGAGATTTCTGTACATTGCCCTGAGTGTAAACAGGTTAGGCTTTATTCGATAATCAATTCATTGATGGTCTTTCTTTCTGAGTGAGGAGTTGGGTGGGAATTAAATAGGTAAGTAAGTAGTCTAAATTCTGTTCTTTTGTTATACGCACCAAGTACCTCACTTTGGTAGCCTTACCACAGTTGTAATTCTAAAATTTATTTGGGTGACTGGTCAATGTCAATCTTCCTTACCAGACTATAGCAATATGGGAGTAGGAACCACATCTTTTTGTTGTTGTTGTTGTTGTTGTTAGTCACCGAATCCCCAAAATTTATCACAGGTCTCTGCCACATGTTAAGTGTTAAATAGCATTTGTTGAATAAATAAATAAATAAATGGCTGTGGCTCTGATGTTCTTAGAATAGAGGAAATTCAGAGATCCAGGCAGGTGGATAGGGGAAAGGCATTTGTGAGGGGTAGGGCATCTCACCTTTCCTCTCACAGAGAGATATTTCACTCTGACTCCACAGTTCACTTTTGAATAAGGCTATCCAAAGTCACAGGCATCTCCTGAATCTGCCAACAGGATTTGGAATGACTGAAGGTGAAGCATCCTTTGATAATTTACTATTTCCCAGTAGTCTCAAAGCTACTGTCTTCTTCGGGGCAGACACACATTTCTTATGGGGGACTAGAAAGAAAATTATGCCAGTAGGTTGTGAAGCTGATATGGCAGGGAAACTGAATGATTTAAGGACTGTATTTCTATTAAATTTGAAATACTTGTATATTTCTTGTATTATAATTGCTCCAAGAATCTACCAGTTTATCTGTCCCTTGCCTGTCAAAGAAAATTGACATGGAAGGAGAAATGGATGAAATATCTCACAAAGATGCTGGAAATAAAACAAAGATAGCATTTTGAAGAAACTTTAACTCAGGCTTTGATTCAAGAGAATATTTATGAACTGAAGCAATGATTCTTTCTCCACCTCTTTTCAATTATTCCTTTTCACCTCCTTCCCCATCCTTGCTCCTTTTTCACAAACCTTCTCTTGATTTCTTGACTATTGCCCTGAATTCTTGCAAGACCTTGTACCTCTGTCCATTAATAGCAAAAATGAGGTTCTAACTGAATCCCTAGCCACTCCTATATGACTCAGGATTCTCATACAGAAATGAGGAGCAAGCTGAAAAATCAGATGCTTTAACTACCTCAGCTCCAAAGTTATTACTAATTGGAATAGTTTTTATTCATAAAACCAAACACAGAGATTTCCAATGCAACCATTGCTAATCCCATAGACTCAGGAGCTAGATAAAGCAATTGGCTTGGGTATCACTAATTTCATCTTCATGTTTATGTTTGCCATCATTCACTGAAGGACAAGAACAAGTCAACTATGATAAAGAACATACCCTGGATTAGTGCTGTACATTGTTGTTGTAAATGAAATGTACAGATAATTTAAAGACAGTTATAGAGGAAATAAGAAGCAAAAAATGAGACTGATGGAAAATCACTTGGTTATTAGCTTAGTTATGTATTGGGAATTGGTTTATTTCTCATGTTTTACAAGGAGATAGTTCCCTATGAGCCTGAAAGATTGGATTTATAATAACAGTTTAGGAGCTTACTGGAATTAATAAAATAAAACTTCAGAATGTGCTGAAATAAAAGTAAGAGTCCCTGGCTATCTTAATGATACTAACAATTTCTCCTTTTAGAAACATGAAACATTTTAGGGCCAAAGAATAAACTTTATGGGCTCATCCAATCTCACCTCTCATGCAAAACAAAAACTCTCCTTAAAGTAATCCTTTAAACTCTGAACATCTCCAAAGACAGAAAGCTTATTGCTCTTTATCATCATTTAAAAAATTCATAGTATATTACCCAATTTTCATTTTTAGGTGATTCTGGCAGTGCAAATGTATAGAGAGAATATGTGAAAGTTCTGTCTTCTCCCTTTCCCCACTCCCCCTTTTTCTTTCCATAGTTAACCACTCTTAACTGTCTAATGTGTATCCTTCAAGCCCTTTTTTTATACATTTACATCAGTGGTTCTCAACAAGATCAGTTTTTTGCCTGCCACCCCAGGGGACATTTGGCAATGTCTGAAAACATTTTTAGTTGTCACATCTGGGGGTAGGATGCTACTGGCACCTAGTGGGTAAAAGCAAAGGATACTGCTAAACATCTTACAAGTGTCAGGACACCTCCTTACAAAAATGAATTATTTCATGCCAAATGTCAATAGCATCAAGGTTAAGAAATCCTAATTTACACATTTAGAAATACATCTTCTATTCTTAAGTATATAAAATCTCATAATCTTCATATTTCTGTGGTGTCCTTAGGCATTATTCAGAGTTCTGTCTATATGTGTGCACATATTTCTATTGCATTCATTTTAACAACCACACACTGTTTTATGGTATGGATATATTTTAGTTTGTTATATAATCTCTTATTGGTGGATATTTAGGATGTTTCCAATTTTTGCAATTACATTCAATACTATATTAAGCATTTTGGTACAGATATCACATCATACATCCCTAGAAGAAAATAAGTATATCAAAATTTATATACTCTATTTGACTATTTTGCCAAATTTCCCACCCCAAAGATTTTATAAATGCATACTTCCATTCATAGTGATTAATAGTGCTGTTTTCTTCTACCTTTTGTGGTACTGTTTATTCATCATTTAAATTTTTACCAGTCTGAGGGGCAAGCAATAATATACAGTCACTATTTTCATTTGCATTGCTCTGATACTATCAAGATTGAATAAGGGTTATTTCCAGCCATTTAAAATTAATTAATTTGGGCTGGGGATGTGGCTCAAGCGGTAGCGTGCTCACCTGGCATGCATGCAGCCCGGGTTTGATCCTCAGCACCACATACAAACAAAGATGTTGTGTCCGCCGAAAACTAAAAAATAAATATTGAAAAACTCTCTCTCTCTCTCTCTCTCTCTCTCTCTCTCTCTCTCTTTAAAAATAAAATAAAGTAATTACAGAATTACCTATTTATGTATTTTGCCCATTTTTCTGCTGGATTTTAAAAATATAGTTTTAGAAGTAATCCTTTGTTGAACACATTGCAAATATTCTGTCATACAGATTGTATTTTACATTTATTTACATTTTTGTACAAAAATTTTAATTTGTGCATAATCAATTCATTATTCCTTTGTTTCATGGCTTCTGTGGTTTGAGTCTTGCTGAAGAAAGTCTTCCTTACCCAAAGATGATTAAAAATTTCTATGTTTTATTCAAATATTTATTTTCCTTTTATGTTCATCTCTTTTTTCAGTGTTTGCTATGAGCTGTGGAAGGTCTACCTTCTTTCCAAATACACAGTAATATCCAAATCCAGTTTATAAAATTATTTTTTCTTTACTCATATCACCTTGGTCATATATACACTAAATTCCCATATACATACTGTTCTGTTTCTGGGCTCTATGTTCATCCATAATCTCTATGCCATGGACTCATTTCTGCCTATTTATGACCTAGTACCCATATTATTTTAAGTACTGTAGTCTAATTTGACATCTGGTATTTGAAGTCCTCACTTGTGAATTTTTTAAAAATATGTTTGTTGTTATTACACATTTCCCCTCTGTGTAAACTTTAGGATCAGTTGTCAATTCACAAAAGTACTGTTGAGATTTTTATTCTGACTACTTAGAGTTTTATATGTAAGTTCAGGTAAATATTTCCTGAACTTACATATAAGATATTTAAATATTTTTAAAATTCAAGCATTTTCATTTTCTTAAGTAAAGATGTTTATATGTTTTCACCAAATGGTTCTAATACATTTATTGTAGATTTATTCCTATATGTTTTATAATTTTGCTTGCTATTATTAGTGTGGTATTTTTCCATAACCATTTTTACAGTTTACTCTGGCTGGTTATGTAGGAAAACTAGTGCCTTTGTATGTTGATCTTTTATGTGGTCACCTAGAACTATCTTAGTGAAGCAATTTTTATTTAACTCATTTTCTGAGATTTGATGAGTAGACAGTATGAAAAGAGTGATACTCTGTTCCTTTTCAACTCATTACTTTAAGGTTAAGAAATCCTAATTTACACATTTAGAAATACATCTTCTATTCTTAAGTATATAAAATCTTTGTAAGACTACAAGTTTAAAATTTTCCTCTTGTGTTGAATTAAAATATGCTCTGAAATTTTTCTGCCCAGTAATTCTAGTTTATTTTTCTACAAGATAAACAGAATAAGGCAAATTCTTTTTATACAAGGTAGCACTTCAAATATTTTAATATTATTAATATGATCAAACACCCATCTTCTATTTTCCAGGATATGCCACTCTTACTTTAAATCTGTGGTGCGACTTCTGTGACTCTCACCCTTGTCATCTTTCCTAAATGAACTCATTTTGTCAATGTCTCTCTTAAATCAAAGTGTCCAGACTAGAAGAAATTTCAGGTATTGTGTGAACATTGCATAATATAGAGAAACTAATTTCATTAATATACACATAATACTCCTACCCAGGTAAGTGTAAGATGGCAATGTTTGAGCTAAATTGTTTAAAATATTATTTTTTTGCACTGGAATTCCTTTATAAGTGAAATCTTAACCAGAACTCCAGTTTTTAAAATGTTTAAGAGTAAAATCTCTCTTCTTGAAATGAAAGGAGGATGAGAGATTACAGAATCTTCATCATCTTGACTTTTGTCCTGTCCCACAAGGTAGCCAAAAGAAATCCTAAGGATCAGAAGAACAACTTGAAAAACACTAATTGCATTCAACTTCTTCAGAGGACAGTATGGCCCAGAGAGGAGAAATGGAACATACCAATATCACACAGTTACTTAGTGAAATAGACAGAACTAAACTTGGGCTTTCTAACTCCCATTTCAGAGATCTTTTCACTACATTGTGGTATTTCTCACTATAAATGCCCCACTTACAAGATTCTTATTAACCTTGAGATCAACCCAAATCCTTCAGCTTCAGTTAATATCCATTTTGCCCCATCTTATACAGTTGAATTTTGAAAATGTAAATGTGGAATCTTAAATTTATTAAATATATTAACTACAATATCCCAGAAATCCAAGAGACATTAAAATGTATTACTTTGGCTCTTCAGTCTTACCTTTTAAAAACTTTCTGAATCTTGATTATGTCATCCAATACTAATCTTTTGATTAATTTTTATTCTTTATGGTAAGACTGTGCAATTAAAATTGTTCAATTTACCAAGCTTCAGACTCAGTTTGTCATTTCTTTTCTTTACCTGAAGAACTCTGAATTCTTACTCAATAACTGAAATCATTTCAAATGTCACTTCCTCTGTAGAAGTGTGCTCCTAAGTCCTCAGTTCCCATCTTTGAAGCAGAACAGATAGATCCCATTTTTGTACTATAACAGAATTATAATATTTAATACTCTTTCTCTACTATGTGGTGAATTCCTCAAGAGTCTTATGCATTTTCTGCATCTTCAGACCCCGAGCACGAGATGGCAGGTGGACTATTGAGAAAAGCTATGTGGATGGGTAGAAAGTGAGGGGCAAAGAGTGCTTTAAGGGGTTAATGATTTCTGTCATAGACTATGGAGGAGATATTTTGCCAACCCTGACCTTGAACATAGTCAGTACTCAAAATATATTTTTCAATGGACATTCACCCACTCCCAGATGTCTAGTAATTTTATCAAAATAAAAGTTATCTGGGTATGGCTTGTGTCAACCCTTTTTTATGTCTACTGATTGTAATTTCTCTAGAGTGTTCACAAACTACATTCTAATAATAATTTTTAGTTTTTCTCTGAGAATCATTATAACTTAATTATTGGTTTATATTTTCTGAGATATACTTCTTCCCCTTTGCAAAAATTAGGACAACATTTCTTTGTCTTTAGCCTTCTGGCACCTGTTCCATTTTCCAAGAACTTTCCAGGTGGTGGTGACTCATTTGGAGAAAATGGTTTCTTTCACTCGGACCTTTCAACAGCATTGTTTGTAATGGTCAGGGGCCATGACTAGGAGAGCTGTTTCTTGGAAAAAATATATTTAAATTGGGCAAATCAGAGGCTGAAGTCAGGATGGCCAATAAATGTGTTATTGACAGAGGCCTGGCCTAGAAAGAGAGCCAAGTTAGGAATGCAGTTTTCTCTGAACCATGGTCCAACAAGCATTTCAGATGGCCCTCCCTGTCCTTCCCTTCCCCTTCTCTTGGCTCTGTGTTCTCTTCTTAGCTGTACTTTATCTCCTCTGAGCTGAATTTGGATGGCTAAAGTGTAGCCTCAGCACAAAAATGAACAGAAGAATGCACATCTGCCCTTGAATTCCCAATTAAGGCCTAGGTCAGTAACTGTGACAGAGATAATAAGAAAAACAGAAAACAATTTTAAAAAAGTAAAGATATCAGATTAATAATTGGTTCACTTCTGGTTACGTATGTTTGAAAAAGAGAGGACATCAGGTATTATAGATACTTAAAAACACAGTAAAAGGGTGATTTTTTTCAATCCTAAAAGCAACAGATTTTTTATTACTGCATTTTAATTATACAGAATAGTGGGTTTTTGTTTGTATAGTCATTATGTGTAAATAACATACTTTGATCATATCCATCCCCTACCAACCTCCCTTACTCCTCTCCCTTCTTGCCCTGATAAGCAATAGGTATGTTGTGAGTCTTATGTGTGCCCAGTCTTGTGCTAGATACTAGGAGGGTTGCAAAGACATGATCCTAAAAATGTTGCAATAATTAATTTTTCTTTCTGTCTTAATAAGAGAATGAAAAACATGGGTTCGATTTTTTAAGTCTGTTTTTAAACAAGATTTGGAGCAAAAAATTAAGTGAATTTTTAAAAAGGCTAGCCTCCAATGACCGGAAAATGAAATTCATCCAAAATCTCTGTTCCAAATATGTATTAGTTAAGTGACCCTTGATCTACTGTAAATGTGAAGAGAATGAGATTGCAAAGACTGCAGCTTGACTCCCCACCCAATACTGTGGGTTGCTTTGTAAAGTTTTCGACAGGCATGGTTGTAACTGGGACTGGGAAATCTCATCATGCAGGTTCAGTACAACTGAGGTCCCTGTCCCTTCAACGTGGATGGTACCACTTATTTAGGAGATACAGTGGGAAAGGGGCCTTCAACCTTCCAAGGGGTTGTCTTGCTACTGTATGCCATTGAGAGGTAGACTCTTGATCAGCAGCCCATGCAATGGGTGAATGTAAACAGGGGATGCTTTGCTCGAAGTGGAAAGGTTTGAGTTGAGCTGCTTCCAGGTAATCACACTGGTTGCCATTTTATACAGTCTATTTCTGTCTTCCTGTACACATCCCTCAATTTGCATTCCTGCTGAAACTTGCCACTAGTCCTGCCTGTGTGGGAGGTGGAATGGATTTGGATGGTAAAAGAAAGACCTTTTTGTGAGGGGCGGGGGGTAGAATCCAGAACTTTCACTAGCTATTTCTCCTATATACCTCCAGAGAGCATTTTGTCCCCTGGCCTCTTTTGAGGGTTGTTATAGAAACTCTCTTTTAGCCCAGACATCAGCCTTAGTTCTTTATGTATTTGACTTTTGGTTGATCTTGAACCAGTTTGTCTCATTATAAAAAGTGATTGGCTTAATGGGAAGATGAGCTCAAGGGAGGTAGAAACAAAACTCTAAAAATAGTTTACATGCATAGGGTGATTTGAATGAACCATCATAGGCCTTCACTATTTTTAATAAGATTTTAAGGGGTATGAGATATCTGCTATTAAAGCTTTAATCCTTCAGATTCGGTTCTGGTCCTCTCTAGGCATCTACTTCCTGTTTGGGGTTGAGGCAATACCTAGAGAGGTCCAGAACTGAACACAATATGAATTAGCATTTCAAAAATTTGCAGTCCATTCGACCTTTCCCAGAAACCAGTTGTTGTTCGTGGCCAATATGTCAAACCTAGACTACTTTTCCCTCATTCTTAAGGGAAACAAATTTAATTGTGTAAGTACACAATCTTAACAGGCTTGAAAAGCAATTGGTATGAGTCAAAACTTGGAACAGCCAAGAAGTTTAGATAATTGTATAAGCAAGGTCCAAAAGTTAATTTTTTGGAACATTAAATGTAGGTTAGATGCAAAAAAGAGAATTAAATTGTGACAAAAGCAACTCAAATGAGAAATTTCCACTGGACAAAGAACTCTTTGAGGATAGGAGCCATATCTTATTCTTTCCTAAACCTCTAATAGTTACCATGTTGGGTGAATTATCATAGAACTAAATGAAATTTATTCAATAAGTGGATCATCTGAGAAAAATTTTCATGACTAAATGATGGATTCTGGAGTATATTAATAATTCTTGGAGATCCTTTTTCAAAAAAATAGAGATTTTGTAAAATAATATAATAATAACAAAGAGAATTACTACTATGTCAAAAACATGGAAGTCAGGTGCTCTATAGGGACAGAAAAAAATAAAGTGGATTTCTTTCTGATTTTTGTTTTTCACATTTTGCCAAACAAGGATTCACTTTTCCAGCTCTTATTGGTCTCACCTTATTTGCCTTTATTTCTCTTCAGATCACATATTCTTGCAAAGTAGTTATAACAATCTGTATTCATATAGAACTGAAGATTTTCAAAGCACTTTCATTTGTACAATCTCTTTCTGTTCTAAATTGAAAAAAAAACTATGTAAGGAGGTTAAAGTAGTATTTACTCAATTTTTCAAATGAGGAATCTGAGTTACAGACCAGTTAAGTGACATGTCCATGATCATACTGAAGTGTGTGACTGAACAAAAATTAGAAGCCAGCCCCTTTCCTCAAAACCACCCAAACTTCAAAATTCATGTCGTGTATGACTAATTAGAACAAATAAAATAAATAAGTAAATAAATAACTGATAATAATAATAATTCAGGAATGAAGGTTTGTTAGGGAAAGAGCAGTTAGTTCTGTTGCTTTCATGGTCATACTTTTGTTGTTGTTTTAAATTCCTTCTTCATGCTCTCTTGTAGGCATATAAGGCTGACACTTGAGAAATGATCAAACCAGACATTATCTCAACAGTAGTGGTGGGGTGTCAATTTATTCTTTGAATATGAAATTGATGCTTAACTGACTCTAAATCACCATTGTGTAGGGCATCTTTCTATCTCTGCTCAAGAAAACTGACACAGAAATCTTCAAAAATGTGTAACCCCAGAATGCATCTTTCTCTTTCATAGCTTTTTATTTATTTTTGTCAGTCACTGCAGGAAGACCTCTTGTACGAGTTGATAGTTCATTGACTCATTTCTTTCCTGGTGCTGGCACCTTCCTCACAGAGATTCAAGAGGAAGCAGGTCCAATGAAATTACCAGCCCAAACCCTATTTGGTGTCCCAGAATGGAATGAGTAAAGCAGTGTTGTAGTGGAATCATGGATGAAGTTGGACCTCAGAGCCTGGGAAGGATGCCAGGACTAGAAGAGTTTGCAAAAACTAGAGGTCACAGAGTTGCAGGCTGTGAGTCATTAACAAGACCAGCAGTTTGGAACTAGGAAATAAGCTTCTATTGGGGTTAAAGCAGGGTCAAGGGTCAAAAAGTACATAGCAATGGACAGTAGTGACAACAGTATCCTGGAAAATAGGATAAATTCTGTTTTAGCCTAGAAGTCTACTGAGATCTAGCTGATTCTAGGAGTGGAAGCCTGGGACCCACAGTGGGAGGAAGGAAAACCATCTGTAGAGGTGAGGAATGAAGAATGAGGTGCCCAAAGGTCAGGTAGTATCATGATTGTCACCAAATGTCCTAGAGCAGGGTTTCTCAACTGTGACATTATTAATATCTTGCTCTTTGTTGTAGGGGGTCATCTCATACATTATAGGAGCACCCTTGAGCTCTACTCATTAGCTGTCAAGTAGCAACCTCACACACATGTTACAACAAGAAAATGTCTCTAGATATTGTCCGGTGTCCCCTGGGAGGGAGATGTTGGAGGGAAGCAAAATGGTCCTTGGTTGAGAACCACTGCTCTACAAGCTGTGAATTGTGAAAGCTTATTGGTCTTGAGCCTTCTGGAATTTATCAACATCTATATTATCTTCCAAGCCAGGAGTCTAAGGTAGCAGGAAAATAGGCATTGCAATATCATCCTTCCCAAATGTTCTTTCATATCTGGTGCCTGGCTCATCACTTCCATTAGGCACTATTGCAGTTCCTAAAAATACTGAACTCAGGGCTGAGGTTGTGGCTCAGCAGTAGAGTGCTTGCCTAGCATGTGCAAAGCCCTGGGTTTGATCCTCAGCACCACATAAAAATAAGTAAATAAAATAAAGATATTGTGCCCAACTACAACTGAAAAAAATTATATATATATATATATCTCAGAATTTTCTCCAAATACCACTTAAGTGCAAACTCAAAGGTGGATTTCCTCATAATTTTGATTTTTGAACACTCAATAGATGATTTAAATGCAAATTGAAACAAAAGTGAAAATACTTTTTACTTCTGCAGCTGAATTCTAGTACACATTGTTTCTATTTTCTTATTGCTTACCTTGAGTTTGTCATTTCTTTATTTCCATTTCTTCCTTTATTTTCATTCAACAATACATTTTTTGCACTGAAAGTATATAGTTGATAAACTTGGATATAAAGAGGCCAGGAAAGCAGTAGAGGGAGAGAGGATAGGAAAACATTACCAAGGCAGTTTGCAAAAACTGAGTCTAAGAAGCTCTGCTTTGAAAAGTAGTATAAAGAATATTATATGAACTTACCTATCTTGCAACTTGGCCTGTTCCCTCACAACCCAGCACAATGACCTTTTCTTAAAAATGTAAGGAAGAAGTTATTGCCCTTGCATGTATTTTCATGTCTGTCAGAAAAAACAGGAGTCCTTTGAAGGCCTGTTTGAATAGCTTTGTGAACTGAAACATGATACAGAGGAAACAATACAATACACTGGAAATGGTCCTAGGACCAAGAATTCAAACTCAAGTTCTAGTCTCTGTTCTTTTTATACAGACTAGAACTGATCTTGCATACCATCTAACCTTGGATGAACCTCAGTTTCCTTATCTCTAAAATAGGCTTACCTGTTTGCCTACATGATAACAATATGGTTCATATGAGACAATGAGTTAAAATAGCATGAAATATATATTTTACAAATGCAAAAGTATGTTGTTATTGCTCTTAATTGTTACACATGCCTCCTCTATATTCTGGGCTATAACAATAGTCCCTTCCTCTTGCCTAAAGTAGCACATGTATTCCCTAAGACTTTCCCTCATATATACTTTTCACTTTCTACTCTATTCCTCCTTGCTCTGTGCCCTTGGAAGCTGACCCATATCAATGGCTCCCTTGTCTTCTAGATTTCAGTTGTGTTTGGCTAATGTAAAGTTCTGACAGGGAGGAGAAAAGTGGGATTAGGGTATTTCCTGGCACCCTGCCTGAAAGATTGTTGGACATCCCTTGAATAAAAGTCACAGGTTCTACCAGGGATCCCTGTCCATATAATTGCCTTTCTCCTCCTTCTGCTTCTGGTAACTTGTACTTCCCCTCTCTCCTTCAGCCTAAGATTGGTAATGGAAATTTATCCACTCTAAAAATGCCATATGTTTTCTACTGAGACCCTGACTGAGGTACCTATCAAACCTCTTTCTTTACTTCTCCCCCTGGCCCCTTTGGGCACTAAATACCTACAAAGGAGGAGACATGATACAGGTTTATGGCCTTTTGTATTCTGTACAACCATGTTGATAATTAGCTCTGAAATCACCATGTCAGAACATTTACAGCAGAGTTGTATGTTCTTTACCAATTGAGCAATCATGCTTTATTGTACTATCCCTAACCAACCATGATAGAAGCCATGACTCTTGCACCTACCCTCTTCTGCAAGGTTAGTGTCCTTGGTAAATTACAACAACCTTGGAGGCAAGGGTCTGATGCATACTCAAGTCTCTGGTTTGCTGTAAATCAGTTTGCACTCCTTTGCTTCCCTTGGACCCAGTTTGCAGAGAATGAGCTTACATCCTTTTGCTTCCCTTGGACTGGAGTCTCAGGAAGCCTGGGAAGGGGGGTACAGTTAAGCCTCTGGGATTCCACGACAGCTGCCAGCATTCTGGCCTGAGTGTCTCTGTTCATTAACTGTGTCCAACCTGGAATGTTTCATAGATTGTCAGAGCTAGAAGAGACCTCAGAAATCAACGAGTCCAGAGGCTCTTAACTTAGGATCTATGCATGGGCTTCAGGGAAATTCTTAAACCCCCTAGATTATATGGAAAATTATTTCTGTATGCACACATATGCATTTTTCCTGTGAGAGAAGATCCATAACTTTCATTCTTTAATTAAATTCTCCAAAGCTTGTGACACAAAACAGACATAAAACTCAAAAGGCCCAGACCACCTTCTTTACCTTACAGCAGAGGAAACTGAGGCCAAAATAGAAAACAGTGAGTTAGTAGCAAGATTGAACTCAGAATGTAGGTAGATATTAACTTACTTAAAAAAAATCTTTTCTTCCCCCATTGAATTCCAAAACCATACCCCCACCATGCTTTGTATGTAGCAGATACCAGATAACTGTTGCATGCAATAGATAACTGAAATGGGCCCTACAAACACACTTTCTTATTTTAATTGACCTTACTACACAGAACCTGGAGTTGTGTGGGGCCCAGGGCCAATCTTAGAGCTTAATGGTGCCAAGGGATCAAGCAGGGTTTTTCCACCCCAGTTCTCTCTGATGAATGGAGTTCTGTCTTGTCCCTGTTTCTCTGAGCCAACTTGTCCCCAGGGCCCTGTGGAAGGGCAGGTGTCAGTCCTGGGCATGGACTCAGCAGTCCAACTTCAGCGCTTTTGCAGCTGTTCTCATCCGTGAGAGGCCCCCAGTGGGAACTGACACAGACTCTTGGAAAAATGGCAAAGGAAAACTAAGGAAAAAACACCCCTGAGCATTGAGGGGTTGCCAGGCTTCCAAGGGGGCTGGCACTGCCTAACTCGGTTATTAAATCACAACTAGCTCCTGGTAAAATAAAGTAAAAAGCCTTATTCCTTCCCATTTTCCCTGCATATCCCCTCTTTCTTGTACCAGTGGTATATTCATGCTACCCAGAGTCCTCTACTAGCTTTCCTTACCTAGGTCTCCCCTGTCAAAGATAAGGGCCTTTGACACATACCTTGAGTACACAGTGTGTCAGAGTAAAATAAGCTATCTTCAGTTCTAGAATCAGCTCTGTCACTAAATAACAATGTGACGTGTAGGAATCACTTGATTTCATGCTTCATTTATTAATATTAAGCTAATGAACCAAATGAGATAATGGAGGTAAGAGCACCAGACAACTATAAAAAAGCAAAAATAATGTAAGATTATTATCATCTCTCACCCAAAACAAATTGTTATAAAGATTGAAGCTGACAAATGCAAGGGCCAATATCACAAGTGAAATCTGACTGCTCAGATTTCAGTATAACTCTGTCTTGAGGAAATTCCAGAATGGGGTTAGAAGAATGTTTTGGTCAGTTGTTTCATCTCTGTGACCAAACTACCTGACAAGAACAATCTTGAGGATGAAATGTTTATTTGGGGTTCATGGCTTCAGAGTTTGTGGTCTATACTTGGCTGACTCCATTGTTCTGGGCCTAAGAAAAAGGGACCATCAAGGAAAGTTGCTCAGGTCATTCAGAGAGAGAGAGGGAAGGAAGGTGCCACAGGAAAGATGGACCCTTCTAGGGCATGCCCTCAGTCACCTACCTCCCCTGGTCATGCCCCACCTGCCTACAATTTACCACCCAGTCGATCCATTCAAACTAATATGGACTGATTAGGTTATAGCTCTCATAATCCAATTATTTTACCTCTGAATATTTCTGCATTAACAGGAACTATTGGGGGACACCTCATATACAATCCATAGCAGAGAGTCACCATTGGTTGTGAGACTAAGACCAAAAGTGGAAAGACCCATTGACAAAATCGCAACCTCATGGTACTTTACCCATGAGACCTATAAAAAGCATTTTTGAGAACTAGTCACTATTCATCAAACAAAGATGGAGAGGGACCCAAATCAGGTCTAGGGCTGAAGAATCACAGGAAGTCAACCTCAACATGACTTATCATAGGAATAAGTAAACTGCTATGGGAAGTCCCAGAAAATGACAGAAATAATGGAACATGATATCAAATCTTATTATATTTCAAAATAAATCTTAATATGAATCTAAGATTTATGTTTTTATATTTTAAAAAATATTTTTAGTTGTAGTTGGACACAATGCCTTTATTTATTTATATGTGGTGCTGAGGATCAAACCCAGGGCCTCGCACATGCTAGGCGAGTGCTCTACTGCTGAGCCCCAGCTCCAGCCCTATGTTTTTGTATTCTTACTGTTATAGTTACTGAAGATAACATTTTAAAATATGTAACTTTTTACTTTTAGAGTTAGTGGACATATAATATTGAACAAAACAAATGGGGTTTCCACTTCTGTGGAGCTTGATTCTCATGGTGGTGGTGTTAATTCTATTTTAGATTAAGCAATAGAGAAAACCTCCTTGGATAGTGAAATTTGAGTTCTGCTTCTGTAATACAGCAGACCAAATATTCTAAAAAGCATACCTGATTCATTACAACTGGATCCTATGAATTATGATAAATATTTCTTTACATTTCTCCTTTTTTAGAAGCTTTATGGTTCATAAACCATACAACATACCTATTTAAATTATATAATTCAATGGTTTGATATTTATTAGCATTTTAAATTGGGTAAAATATATAATATATAAAATATATCATTTTAATAATTGTACATGCACAATTAAACAGCATTAATTACATTGAAAATGTTGTCCAAGCAATATTTAGTTCATAACATTTTTAACAAAAAATGTCTCTATCAAGACCTCAGGTGAAAACAAAATAAATTATTGCTGCTGCTGTGGCTGCTTCTCCTGAAGTATATTCTTGAGAGTTTGCAACCTAAAGTTTGCTTTTAGTTCAAGTGTATACTACTCATGTGGCAAAGTAAATCATAGTAGAGAAATTAAAAAGTGGTTTTCCATTGTTGGTAACTCCTGAAACCTGGCAAAAGCAAATTCACATATTTTTAGAGGGCAGCACCCCCAATCTAGGTCTATCAAGATTCCCAGATATTTAGTTCAACCAAATATAAACTCACAATAAAAATGTAATGAACACTTAAATAAACAAGTCACCATGAGGAAGAATTAGTAGAAACAATAGATTTAGAGTCACAAGGTCTTTAACTATTAGAATTATAAAAATATAGGACATAAAATAACTTTATTATGGGTTGTTAAAAGAAACAAAACATGAAATGAAAATAGTATAAAAAGATTATCCTTTGTGAGCAGAAAAGAATTGGGAAGAAATAAATATAATTTCTAAAAATCAGAAATATAATCATTGGACTGGGGTTGTAGCTCAGTGGTAGAGTACTTGCCTAGCATGGGTGAAGCACTGGGTTTGATCCTCAACACCACATAAAAAACAAATTTTTAAAAAGGTTAAGTTCTTTAAAAAAATATAATCACTGAAATTTGAAGTTAAATGAATGGGTTAAAGAAAAAATGAAACGGGCTGGGGATGTGGCTCAAACAGTAACACACTTGCCTGGCATGTGCGGGGCTCTGGGTTCGATCCTCAGCACCACATAAAAATAAAATAAATATGTTGTGTCCACTGAAACTGAAAAATAAATATTAAAAAATTCTCTCTCTCTCTTAAAAAAAAAAGAAAGAAAAAATGAAACATAAAGAGAGGCAGAGTGAACTGACAGATTTTGAGGACATTTTCCAGAATGCCATATCAAGAGATAAGCAGTTAGAAAATGTGAGAGCAAGAGTAAGATACATGGAAGACAGAATGGGAAGGACCAATATGTGGCTAATTTTAAAATGATCCCAGGAGTAAGACCTGAGATATAACGTGAGATATGGTGAGAGGGCTGGGGATACAGCTCAGTTGGTAGAGTGCTTGCCTTACATGCACAAGGCCCTGGGTTCAATCCCCAGCAAAACACACACACACACATACACACACACACACACACACACACACACACAGAAGTCATGAGAAAATAAACTGGCAAATATGTAGGCAAATCTAGACAATATTGACTTTATATTATAAAATAATTTAAGTAATAGTGCCTAATTTGCATGGTTAAAATAGCACAATAACATGTAAATCATAGATTGCTCAGTCTTTGTGATATTTAAGATTTAACTGTGTAGAAAACTAGTCCTTTGAATATCTGGGAAGGGAACCTTCTAGGTTGAGGGAAATACAAGAATGAAAGCCTTGAAGCAGGAAAGGTCTTTATGTGTTTGAGGAACAAAAAGATGGCCAGTATGGCTGGAGCAAGCTAGCATATTTGATACAAAGGGCTGGGTAACACAAAATCAAGATAAAAGCTTTGGAGGGTTTTAAGCAGAAGAATTAAATACACAATTGAAACTATAAAATATGGGCTGGGGATCTAGTTGGTGGTAGAGTGGTTTTGCACAGCATGCTCAAGGCCCTGGGTTCAATCCCCAGTAAAGAGAGAGAGAGAGAGAGAGAGAGAGAGAGAGAGAGAGAGAGAAAGAAGAAGAAGAAAAAGAAGAAGAAGAAGAAGAAGAAGAAGAAGAAGAAGAAGAAGAAGAAGAAGAAGAAGAAGAAGAAGAAGAAGAAGAAGAAGGAGGAGGAGGAGTTGTAAAATTCTACTGGGACTGCTATACGGAGAACAGAATAATTGTTATGTTGGAGCATGGTGGACATATGGAATGGACATATGGAGACCAGTTATGAGGTTACTGTAGTATATCTCAGACTATGACAATGATAATAGAGAGGGAGAAAAGTGATTCAAAAATGACTCTCAAGTTTCTGATTGGGCAACTGGGAGAATTGTGGTACCATTTGTTGAAATGAGGAAAATGAGAAATAGTGTTTGGAAAGTGGGGGAATAAAAGTTTAGTTTTGGGGCATATTAAATTTGGAATGACTTTCTGATAACCAAGTAGAGAGAGTAAGCATGAAATTAGATATATATTAGATATATATTTCTAAAATTCAGGGTAAGAAGGGTTGGGTAATATCAATGTGAGTCATCAGTATATGGATGATGTATAGTGCTTTGGGATTGGGTATGACCACTTAGTAACAAAACACGAATAAAGAAAAGTGACCTGAGAACTGAACCACTACCAGGGTTTTCAAATATTGAGAGGTCTGGAATAGAAATAGAATCCAGCAAAGGAGATTGAGGCAGAAAGAATTCCAAAAGACCATAGTATCCCAAAAACTGAGAAAGGAAAATATTTAAGGAGAAAGACTTGCTTAACTTATGTCTATGTTACTTGAAGGTTTAATATGAGGTCAAAAAGTGACCATTGGATTTGACAACATAGAAGTCACTATTGACCTTGACATAAGCAGCCTTACTGGAGAGATGGAAATGGAAGCCCTTGGATTGGGTTGACAAGAGAATTAGAGGTGTGGAAGAGAGTATACAATATTTATAAATATGGAAGGATTTTTATGCTTTATATTTATATTATGCATTATAGTTATACAAAATAGTTGTGTTCATTTTGGCATAGTCATACATTCATGGAATTTAGTTTATTCCATTTCAGTCTCTGGTGCCTCCTTTCCCTCACCTCCTCTTTCCCCCTGTTCCCTTTCCTCTGCCCTAGTGGTCTTCCTTTGTGGAAGTGTTTTAAAAACAGTAAAAATATTATAGCAATGCAAGTGGAATTCCTCTTATTTCAGCAGAGATTGTTAGGAAGTTCAAGGCATTCAATAACAAGACTTGTGCCAAAAGAGGCACTGCAGAACTAATGAGCTGCTTGCCCAGGCCAAAAAAAAAAAAATGTTGTCATGAGAAACCCACAACCAAAATTATAAGATAAGCCCAAGACAATGGGTTTGATAAGAAAGCCAGGGTTGTCTCATAAACATTGCTGCAGCCCCCCAAGCTAACTCAAAGCCAACCTCTGACTGGAGCTAGGAGATGTTCCATAATGAGAATGGCAGTAACTTTTAGAAAAAGCCTCAACTGTAATGTTCACTGACTTTTTCATTAACTCATTTTTGCAAAGCTTGCTAGCCATTCTCTACGGGCAGAACACACTGTTGGCAAGATTGGGATATTAGTGTGGTTTGTCTTCCTTGCCACAGGGGTTACCTCTTCTTCACAATGGGGGGGGCACCCTCCCCGTAGACATTCTTTGCCCTCCTCTTCACCCTGAATTCTACCAGTAGACAATTGTATATTTTGTCTATGAAGAAGGTTGGCAGATGGATCTGGGCAATTGTGCTGTGCACAGCCTTGGAGGGTGAGAATCTGTAAGTATAGCCAACAAGATACAACTCTTTTTCTCCAGGGCTGTTAAGAAAAAAGGCATGTTCTTAGCATGATAAGGAAAAAAAAAAAGAAAAGCAAAGTAGAGGATTTCTATCAAAATAGAAGAAAGATCAGTGGAGTAGAAGAAGTAGTTTGAGGGGAGAGAGGAGTGATGGGATAAGGGAAGAACTGTGGAACGAATCTGATCTAACTTTCTTCTGTACATATATGAATATACCACAGTGAATCTCACCATCATGTATATCCACAAGATGCTGAAGGGAAGGGAAGAGGGATAGGAATAGGAAAGATAGTGGAATGGTTCTGACATAACATTTATATGTACATATATAAATACAGCACAGTGAATCTCCACGTCATGTACAACCACAAGACTGGGATCCTAATTAGCATTAGATATACTCTGTATAAATATGTCAAAATACACTCTACTATCATGTGTAACTAAAAAGAACAAGTAAAAAGCTATAAGTAAATATCAGAAAGAACAATAGAGAGTAGGGAAGCAAACAGGGGGAGGTCAAAGGGGAGAGCCTGGAGAAGCACTAGGAACTGAATTAGAACAAACTATATTCCATGCTTTTATAATTATGTCAAAATGAATCCCATTGATAAGTATAACTAAAAAGAACCAAGGAAAAAGAAAAAAAGGCACATTCTGGCCTCTCTGCCTTTGTTCATGCAGTTATCTCTGCCTGGAACATCTCCTATCTCCAGAAACATATATCCCACCCATTCTTCAACACTCAGTTATTTTTTTATCATCTTCTCTATGAAGCCTTCCCCAGTTCTCATTGTTAGAATTGTTCTCTTTGTCTTCTGTGCTTTCCCCTTGCTTTTTGTGCCTCTACAGTAGTGCTAACAACAGCCTGCCTTGTATTCTAATTATTTGTGTAGTACTAACTTGCTTATTATGTTGTCAACTCTGAAGACGGGGTCCCTTATTGTACATTTCTGTGTCTCTCGCATAATTCCTTTGCCCCAATAATTGTCTGATGTATCAATACTAGTGGAAGGAAATTTTCAGTGAAAATATTTTGCATATTGAAAGTGAGCCACATAGATTTCTAAGACCTTACTTCCTGAAGTAACATTCTTTCTGAACAATTAGGTAGTAAGTGAAATGAGGAATCTAATAGCAGCAGGCAGGTGTAAGTATCTGTAATATGTGGCTGGAGAATCTAATCAAGCCTAAATCAAGCCATGGAGTAAATTTTCCGTTTTTCAGCTAATAGATTCAAACTGCTCCCACAAAGTGATCTGTTATCTCCATTTCTCCATTTATACTTTGACATTTAAGACATTAGACCATCCATATAATATATTACTCATGCTAATGCATAAGCAAGCTGGCCTCCCTTTGCCCAACACCTGACACTTTTTTTTAAAGAATAGGATTGAGTTAATGGATCAATGTTAATGTGAGTTGATTTTATTGATTTTGTGCTCAAAGTTGATTAGTTGTGAAGATAGGTGTCATGCTTTCATGTTCCCTTCTCTGACTTAAATACCCAAGTATGACTCATACTGAAGCTGATGTCAGCAAAAACTTTACTCTCTGAGGATGATGTAAGTGGTATTACAATGATTATTATATTTACTACTTTTGTTGCCTTGTGATGGAAATTTTATTTCAAAACAGCGAATTTTGAAAATCATGCTTTTGTAATATAAGCCTGGGTGGACTTTGTGTCATATTATCTCAATTGAATTTTTTAAAAAGGCATTAAATGAGTGTGAGCTTTATTTGAAAATTATATTTTATACTCAATTCTTCTCTTCTTCCTCTCTTCCCTTTTTCCTCCTCCTTCTTTCTTTTATTCATCTTTCTCCTGTTCTTCACTAAATACTCAATTGTTAGTAAATTTTCTCTTCCATAGATTAAGAATATGATTAATAAAGAAAATTATTTTTTTTTCAATTCAATAGTTGTGATGCATATCAAACATCAAATGGGACAATGGAGACTCTTCTGCCTGGCCTATATATAAGCCTTTCAATTCAGGGCTTTATTTTTTTTCATTAAGCCTACAAGCATTTATTATATATCTATTGTGTACCAAACACTACTGTGGGGAATACAAAAATGAGCTGGAGAAAATACATGTCCATCAATGGCTGTAACACAGGCAGAATGCAGTATGGGAAAAATACCAACAGGATCTGTAGGAGCTGAGGGAAAGAGAAAACTTTACAAAGAACCAGCAAAGACTCCATGTAGGGGTTCTTGGCCAATTTTATCCCATGGGATCCCTCTGGAAGTTTGATGAAGCCAATAGATCCAAGTCAAGGCTTTAGAAAGCCCTGAATTATTTTGTCCTGAATTGAAGCTGGACAAATGAATGCTAGTCTCAAGTCTGCTATGAGCCAGCTGTGTATCCTTGTGCCATTTTGACTTTTGTGCTTCGGGCTTCTCATTTAAGATGGAGAGTATTCTATTTTCCCAACCTATGAAAATTATGAGGGCTATTGTGTCTTGGTATCTAAGTACTTAGGAAAGCTAGGTGTCCACATTGTTATGGTTTGGATGTGAGATGTCCCCCAAAAGTTCATGTGTGACATAATGCAAGAAGTTTTGGAGGTGAAATGATTGGGTTATGAGAGCCTTAATCTAATCAGTGCATCCCCTGAAAGGGATTAATTTAGTGGTAACTGTAGGCAGATAGGGTGTAGTTGGTGGAGTTGAGTCCCTAGGGTCATGCCTTTGGGGTTTATATTTTGTCCTTGTTGAGCAGAGCTCTCTCTGCTTTTTGGAGCAAGGTCCTGAACCACTTTCCTCTACCACAGTCTTCACCGTGATATTCTGCTCTCCCTGGGCCCTAAGGAATGGAGTAGGACATTTATGGACTGAGACCTCTGAAACTATGAGCCCCAAAATAAATTTTTTCCTCCTCCCATTGTTCTTATCAGGTCTTTTGGTCACAACAGCAAAAAAAGCTGATTAAAACACACATATGTTGGGCTGGGGATGTGGCTCAAGCAGTAGCACACTCCCCTGGCATGCACGGGGCTCTGGGTTCGATCCTCAGCACCACATACAAATAAAATAAAGATGTTGTGTCCACCTATAACTAAAAAAATAGATATTAAAAAATTCTCTCTCTGTTTAAAAAAAAAAACACATACACATACGCAATGTGAATTTTTCTATGTTTGTGAGCCAGTAAAATATGGGATGGAATCACACAAGAAATCTGATGCCAAACAGCTGCATTATAACATGAATATATTTGAAACCATTGTGAGTTTGTCAGAAGCATAAGAACTTTGCCTTTCTTAGAAGCTCCCCAAAGGAGGTTTTATCCAAAGGCTTTTTTGAAAAGCCTGGCTGGAGTTGGCGAGGCTTGGGTTGGTGGAGGGTAGGTAATTGTAACAGCCACCCCCCTAACAATCTTCAAGGCTTTGTTATCCTACATTGAGACATCATGTAAAAATCATCCATTTAAAACTAATTATTTTATTATATGAAGAATAATTTCTCAACTCAGTCATTTCTCCTTTCTTATTCATAAATTTTTATGGTTTTGTTACTTTTTCAAAGCTTCTGCATGCTAAACTTCGCTGTCTGTCACAATTGATTTCTTCTTCCTGTTCCTTCTTCTCTGTCCTTTTATATCTTTACAAATCCTATGAATGTTCCTCTTTATGTCTTTTTTGCATGCAGTAGAAGCAGAACTGGGGTTTGGCTAAATTCTCATTATTTCTTAAGCTCTCTACCATGAACCATGGGGAGAAACAGAGAGAGAGATATACTTGATCTTTACATTCAGAAACCTGTGATCTACTGGGGAGAGCTAGCTGAAATCTATGAAGGCACAGGCAGGTCAGGAAACAAGTACACAATTCCTTGTGACCATTATCAGAGGGACATCCAGGGTTGAAGTTTACAGTACTCATGACCAAAACTAAAAGCAGCTACTCAGGGGTCAAGGACAGTCTCGAACAAGAAGATACAATAGAAATCTTCAGGGTTAAGGAGGTAGCAGGTGGTAAACAATGAAAACACACCGGTGCATCAAAGTTAGAGTCTCTAGGTTGTATTAAACCAAGGTCTAAAACATTAGCTTGAGGTCTGTAGTGGGGCTCAAAGCCATGTATCCTTCATTATTGGATCTGCTATATAGACCATATACAATGTGCCTATTGAATGAATAGTGTCAGCTAGAGACTGAGTTGCTTGGATGTGGCCATCAAATCACTCTCACAGCACCTACTGATTCTCCCATCCTAGCATATAAAGTGAATTAAATTGAAATACTCTGTTTCAATGTATCTTACTCCATCAGACTTTGAGCTTCATGAAGTGATGGTTTCAGTCTTACTTGTCTCCCCAGTATCCAAACTGTATGTGTTTTGTATTGCTAAGTAGTTTAAAGCAAGGCTTTGAAGTCAGATAGATCTGTATTTGTTTGGATTTGTTGGTTTCCTTCTGGGCAATTTATTTATTGTCTCTGGGTCTCAGATTTCTCATTTCTAAAATAGCGATGACAATAATACCAACCTCTAAGGATTTGTTGTGAGGGTAAAATGTGATGACAGATTTGGAAGCAGAGTACCTGTCACAGAGTAAGCATTCAATCAATGATTGTCATTAAATGATTGTGGAATGAATAGGTGAGAGACAAGTGGGTTGAAGAAGGGTGTTAGTTTATTTGATGAGGTTGGGACTCAGGACTGGGAAGATGCTTAATAAGAGCGACCCGGGCAGTCCTCCAAGAGTCTCTCCCTTCTCTGAGCATCTCATAGATGATTGGAAGGCTAAAACAATGGGGATAATCTTTAAGCATTTCTCCCTTTGTGTAAAGCTTGCAATCATCTTGACTGGGAGAACAGGGACTGAATAGACCTTGGGTGGGGGTGATGTTATTAATATAAACAGTTTTCAAATGTAACATATTGCTCTCTGCACCCGGCAAGCTGTTGTTAGTTTGTGAGCACTATGTCTTTGGAAAGCCATTGCTGGCAGCTTGAATGGGAAGCTTAGAACAATTAGAGGCTTTGAACACTTACAAGCTAAGGATTTGGATAAGCATGTTTTGACTCTATAGCTTCTCCTGGGGTTTCCCTGATGTGTGCTGGACTAATTATCAGTTGTAATTAGAAAAGCTGAGAAGTGGGGAGACTGCAGGGAGCAGCATACTTTCCCAGGGACCCTCATTTATTTCTGCAGAAAGGGGGCTGGGGAGACTGTATTGTGAAGAAACAGGCATGCATAGGGTGCTCGAGGACAGGAAGGTACTGGGAACATGGTTTTACAGGAAAGACTCAAATCTACGGGATCCATTGCTCCTGATGAAGTTTCAAGTGGTCAGCAGTTTTCCCTTCTTAGATTCTCAGTGAGCAATGATATTCTGGGCCAAGACCAGGTTCTAGGCTCATTATAGCCAAGGTCCAATTTTTGTAGGTACAAAGCAGTCAAGAAGTGGTATCCTTTAGAGCTCATGTACATGAAGAGAGGAATTTCAACTTCTGGATCAGCTCCAGGTTTTATCCACTGCAGGTTGCAGAAAATATTTCTCATGTGCCTTAGCCTAGATCCCTGGCTCCAGAATTGGGCCAACAATAGTTTGTATTTGAAAGCCTGAGAAAAAGTGACATTTGTAGGACCAACTGACTTTACTTTGGTAGGGGCCATTCCATTTAGATATGGTTCTAATCTTACTTTAGATGCTATGGAAACAAGACTACCATACATGAAACATAGAAAACAATAGCACTTGATCTTCACTTACTGTGAATCATAGTGCAGACTATGAGTGTGATAGGTGTTTTGAGGAAAAGGAGCTCCCTGGTTGAAAGAGACAATGGCTTTCATGTGAAGCTTTCCACACTGCCAACATGGCATGAAGTTCATTGTCACAAGAACACCAAATACAAATCTAGTGTTTCTGTTTTCTCCACAGGTAACCTGTCTTCATGATTTCTTTGGTGATGATGATGTTTTTATTGCCTGTGGTCCTGAAAAATTTCGCTATGCTCAGGATGATTTCTCCCTGGATGAAAATGGTAAGCACAACCATTGGGTTTTTAAATTTTGTTGGTTTTGCTTTTTAGCCATTGGGTTTTATTGCCCTATTTTTCTCCTTACTTCTATTCCTTACGATTTACATGAGTTTATGTTGGCCTGGAGAACATCCAAGCATGGCCCCTCAAGGGCAGATACTATTAGTCTTTCTCCTATATATTTGAATACATGGGCCACTAAGTGAAAGTATGTCCCAGAAATCTAGCCTTCAAACTCAATAAGACTCACCATCTTCCATAATAGTGACCATATTTCTGGAAATGCATATTGTGTCATATGGGCTAATAGATACCATTAGACTGCAGGAAGGAAAATTTGGAGGAAGAAGTTGAATCCCATGTATACACTTTTTTTCTAGGTAACATCCTCCAGCTATTTGGTCCATGTTAATGGGCTCATTTTAGAAAGGTTTTCCCATGATATTCTTAGTCTCAGACCCTTTCCCCACCTTTGAGTTTGCTGTAATGTTCACCTTACTTTGTGATTCAGGATTCCAGAAGAATCATCTCAGGAAGGACCTGAACATGTATCTCCTTTGGTTAAGCTGCAGGTGTAAGATAAAGGTGACTTAGCTCACTCAACAACAGGGTTAGGATATGATCTTGATGGAAAGACACATTCAAAACATGTTTTCCTTTTAAGAGGAGTAAAGTATTAAAAAAGCAAAGGCAGTTTTACTAATATAAACTTTACAAACAACTCAAGTGACAAGAACCCTAAAAAATAGTATTTCTGCTGTTGTTCCTTTGAGAGGAGGCAAATGATCAAATAGCTAAATAAATACAGGTTATGTGCAGTTTCCTATGGCTTTCTACATCTCTAACTCTGGGCAGTGATTACTAAAGTTCATCAACCAAACAAGAAATGAAGCAAACAAAAATGAGCTTTCCACTCAGTTCAGTTTCCTAATAAGCTTGATTTACCAGAATAGCTCCCAAAATCTTTATGGTTAATTTACATTTCAGTGCACCTTTAAATAGCAGGCAAAAGGAGGTGTCTAAAAGAAAATACTATCCTCTACCCATCTGTATGATTCCACTTTTCATAAGGCTTAAGTACTTTCTACCTTCCTCAGCAAAATGAATAGAATGATCCTCCTAGTAAATCAGCACTATCAGTGCCCAAGTTTACCATAACAGAGGAAAGTAAGTGACCTGTCTAGAAAGAGTGCTACAAATATGTCAGATTGGGGCTGGGGTGAATGCAGGAATATTTGGCAGACTGTACTATACTCCTATGAGCATTCTGAAGTTACAAGGGGCAGTCATTGATGACTCATTTATTCGTTAAACAACCATCATAAAGGGATTATGATAACTTGCATTGAAAATCAAAAAGAGCTCTGTAAATGTAAGATGGTGGTGGTGGTACTTATTCATGTAAAATGACAAAACATTCGTAATGTGCCATTACAAAGTGTGGTATATAATAGACAATAATTCTTACTGCTTATCCTGCCTATAAATTACTCATGGATGTTTCATCTGTGTAACTATAACCTCTGAGATGTCAACCTCTACTCCAAGGAAATGAATTAAACATTATATCCAAAAGTACTATTCTGAGACATGGCTAAGTCATCCTCAAATGACTGACTTGACTTATTACTTACTTGACCTGCTTCTAAACTCCTGTCCTTGTTCCACAATCTAGAAATTTAAATGCCTTGTTTAGCCCAGGTGACTTTTGGAAGTTTTCCTCATGCATCTCTCTTCAGGGACATAATTCCTACAAACAATGAAGACTGCCTTGTAGTCCTGAACCATTTAAGTGCTTTGGCCTGTGCTGTTTATCCCATTTTCCAAAGGCTGGTATAATATGCTGAGCCTGAGTTTTACCCTCTGCTAAGCTCTCTGTGTCCTTTTGCCCAGAATGCCGAGTCATGAAGGGAAATCCGTCAGCCACAGCTGGCCCAAAGGCATCTCCAACACCTCAGAAGAGTTCAGCCAAGAGCCCTGGCCCTATGCGCCGAAGTAAGTCTCCAGCTGATTCAGGTAACGACCAAGACGGTGAGTGCTCTTTTCTTAACTGTGCACGCTGACTTCATTTATGGAGGCCAATACCTTCTGCATGCAGAGAAATGAATTACTCATGATCATCACTGTGTGTCCATGATTATCAATTTTTTAAGGGAAAAAACTCTCAAACTTGGTTGGAGTCATGGAGGCACAGTCACAAACCCTCATTCCACTCATAATGGACACAGACCAGAAATCTGGCCTTTTTGCCATTCTTGCTATAATGCTTATTGTCATGGTTATCATTATTGTCATCATCTTCAATATCATCCAGCCAAAACATATTCAATGAAATAATCAAGGCAAACATAAATCTGGAATTAAAAATCAGAATCAAGGACAAAAGCCTAAAAATCGACACCCAAAAGTATCAACTTAGCTGATGCACTTGCACTTCAAACTTGACTCTGAACTAATTAGATATCATAAAATAAAAAGAGAGACCAGTACACAATACATATTTATATTTTTTTTAAAAAAAAAGGAAGATGAGATTGCACGACTCTCACAATAGGAAAAGACAACACAGGGTTCTGAAAACATGCAAAGAGATTTGTCATAAAGCATTTTATTTAGTGGATTGTGAGTAATCTGAAAATTGTGGTGTATGGATCACTGCCAACTAGTGAGCTGTTTGTTATCAGTCAGTCTGTGATGAGATTAGGTGCTTGTGCCAAATGTAAATTAACTATGCCACTAAGCAAACCATTTAGATCAGCTGACTTTTTTTCTCCAGAGCATTATTTCATTGAGAAAGGCAGCAGTGTGCTGATTTACATTCTGGCAGAAACTCTTAAACTTGTCTTAGAGTGGCACTGATCTAAAAGGAAATGTCTTCCATTCTTTTATAACAGATGCTATTAAAATTAAAAAGCTACAGAAGTCCAAGCTGAGAATACAGTAGACTTGCACCCAGATAATTTGATTTCTTCACACTAAGACTTACACATTTGTCCTCCCAAGGCTCAGACAGGACTCATCATGAGAATCCTTCAATCCTGAAAGACTTGGGGAATCACAAGGGCCCTTTGTTTATATGTTTATTTGGTACCCAGCATTGAAACCAGAGGCACTTAACCACTGGGCCACATCCTAGATATATAAATTTAGAGATAGTGCCTCACTAAGTTCCCGAGGCTGGCTTTGAGCTTCTGATCCTCCTGCCTCAGTCTCCCAAGCCACTGGGATTACACGCATGCGCCACTGCACCTTTAATTTGGGGCAGCTTGAGTAACCTCTTGGCTTGGAAATACCTTTTCCTGGAAAAATAGCCTGTCCTGCCTACACCACACTGCTACGAGTATGTACATGACCAGCCATCTCTTGGTTCTCAAGCAACAGAAACTAAAGTATAAAAGGTCATCCCAGGCTTTTCATACCTCAATGTCTTTGCACACTGTTCCCCCACACCTGGAATACTATCTTTCCAACTCAGCACTCTTCACTTGAAAATTCCTATTCATCCTTCATGATCTCACATAGAAATCATTTTTCCATTGTCATGCAATATCATTGCATGCCGTTTATATTTCTGGGGTAATATTTGCAGCCTGTGTTGTAAAGTATGTGTTTGTCTACTTCCCTAACTATTGAACCCCTCAAGAGCAAGGTGTCACATTCGTTTTTGTCTCCTCAGTGCGAAACAAAATGTATGCTCCCTAGTAAGTGCTCAAATAATGTCATTGAGTGAATATATGCACAAAATGACCTATTTCACCTAGCATAGTAAGACTTTAGGTAATTTTGGGCTGGGGTTGTGGCTCAGCAGTACACCACTTGCTTCACATGTGTAAGACCATGGGTTCAATCCTCAGTACCACATAAAAATAAATAAACAAAATAAAGACATTGTGTCCATGTATAGCTAAAAAATATTTTAAAAAAGAATTTAGATAAGTTTTCCTGAAGGAATAAAAATAGGTGTGTCTTGATGACATCTTGTTCAAGTGTACAAAAGGGCACATGAATTTATCTAAGCACATTCATATTGCTGAAACTATTAAGCCTCAGGTTTTAACACTTGGATGGGGAATAAAATTATTTGGACAATTTGTAAGCAGAGACTTGAAAAAAATTTTCAAAAGAACTTTAAAACATTTGGTCAAGATTTATAAAATCTAACAATAATTGCTTACCTAATCATTTTCCAGAAATAGCACTAGATATTTCTAGGGATTTCTAACTGTACTTATATCTTGCTGTGAAACAAATTATCCCAAGACTTAGTGGCTTAAAATAAGCTTTTATTATCTCACAATTTCTGTGGGTTAGAAATTCTGGAGTGGCTTAGCTGGGTGGTTCTGGCTCAGGGTCTCTCATATTGTTGTGGTTAGGCTATTGGGAGGGGCTGTGATCATCTGAAGGCTCCACTGGGCTGTAGGATCCACTTCCAAAATGGCTTTTGGCAGGATCTCCCACTCAAGTGAAAGATTCAAAAGAATGAACAAAGAAGATGTAGTGCCTTTTATTATCTAGTCTTCAAAGCCAACACTGTCACTTCTACTTTATTCTAATAATTAGAAGCAGTCACCAAGTTCAGTCTGTGTTTAAGGGGAAAAGAATTAGCATCCACCCTTTTGAGGGAGCTATTGCAGGATTTGTGAACCTGTTTTTTAAACTGCCACATAAACTATTAGTTAGAAATATTCAGGGTGCATAAGCTTGAATTTAAAAAGATTCTCTTTGTAGACTACATATAATTGGTTACCTAGTACACATGAACACAACCACCTGTAATTAAACTGTTTAAATGTGAAATCATTGATCTCCAGCATGCTACAGAACTTCCCTTCTACAAAATATGCCTCTCACTGACAGAGACAGAACAGGAATATATTAGGACTCAATAAATATTTGTCAAATTGAAGAGTTGTGGTAGATTCCAGTCCAGGCCCAGGCAGCCAAGATATGCTATTGCTCCTTCAGAACTCCCTTGCTAAAGAAAAGAAATGAGAATTTATTCACTCTCACCAGGCAAATAGAATAATAAATGTGTGTGGCAGGTATCAGATTTACAAACAACTTCTATTTCTTACCACCAAAGTAAAGTGGTGTTTTTGGTAGAGAGAATTGGAATCCTCATTGCAGATAGTTCATGGACATAAATGAAGCCAAACCCTAGTATAGAACAACTTTCATGACAGTTTCCAAAATATTTGAGCTCACCTTTTTTGATATGTCTAGAACCTCTGCATGATTACACCCCCAAAAGGTAAGAAAATCCATGTAAAATGATTATGCTCATTCCATAGCAGTTTGTTTAGAGCCAAGTCCAACGTATCCACTCAGTGAATATTCCAGAGGGACAAAGTTGATCTCAGACAAAACAGTATCATAGGACCATTCCAAATGGGGAGGTCAAGTGGGGGATGGTGGTAGATAGGATATGGAAGAGGAGAGGGAGACATCTAAGAAGGCCCAGCCACATCACTTCCTACTTTTGTGATCTTGGGCAAATTTCTTTTCTTCTCTGAGATTTGGTGGACTTATTGTCTTATTCCTTATTTGGAATAAGACAGGATTTGCATGTTTATAGTTGAGAATAGTTTTCCATTATTAATATTATTAGTTATTTATTTACTTATTAATTTATTTTATTTGTTCTTATTAGTTATACATGATAGCAGAATCCATTTTGACACTTTGAAGGTAAATGAATGGAGCTGGAGTTATTTATATTTATAATTTATAGCATTATAAAATAGCACTCATGGGTTCAGAATCAGATAAAGAAAATAATGAAGTATAGACAATCTATAGTTTTCAGTTTGCATAACTTTTTTCTAAAAGATATTATTTGAGATTCAAGAAGAAACAATCATTTCATAAAATGTTAAGAGTTTTCTGAGCTGTTATCAAGGGACATATGAAGGTTAATATACATTTAACCAAAGAGTAAGTGGTGTTGGGTGAAACTGAAAGTCTTTGTTCTTTTCTAGGACATAGTAGGTAGTACCACCGTGTTTCCAACTTGTATTGGTCTATCTTGGATCTGGAACTCATGGATAGATTCACATACCTTCATTCCAACTGAAAAACTAAAGATTATAGGAGATAGGCCATTTCCATGGAATTTTAACTAACTTCCTTCAAAGGCAAAAGAAATCCAAAAATGTTTCTCTTTAGCAGGAATTCAAACCAAATGAAACATTAGCTCAGTTCAAGTTCAGATAAAGGCATGTTTTCATGTTCTAGTTCATTAGAAAATATATAGGTTTGATTCTGGTTTGAACAAGTTTGCTAGGAGATTTATATATATATATATATATATATATATATATATATATAGAGAGAGAGAGAGAGAGAGAGAGAGAGAGAGAGAGAGAGAGTCCAATTTATGGTTCAGTTAATATCTTTGTTCAGTTTGACTTGAGATTTAGTAAATTGATGCTATGTGGCCTGTAATTTGCATCATAATTTCCTTCCTTAGTTCATAGTCCTTAAATTGTGTCTTTCCTATTCTACCCTATGAATAAATCAGAATCCTTCTACTTTAATTCCTTCAAGTTCAATCCCTACTCCTGCCAATATTGAGTTTGCCCCATTGAAGTTCATAACCCACTTCAATCTAATGTATGAAATATGATATGTCATGAGCTTTGTAATGTTGTGAACAACCAATAAAAAAAATTGAATTAAGAAGGGATTTGGTTGTCCATATAATATTCCTGTAAGGAGATCATTCTCACTGAGCAGAGCTGATGGACTCTTGGAACCCAAGTCAGATTAGCCATATCTGTCTTTAAATAGGCCAGGGAATTGTAGTAAGCAGATAAAATCTGAACCCAGGATAGTCCAATGGGATACTTGAAGAAAATTTGTGTAGTGCCACATTTTGATTAACACAGGACTTGGCGTTAAGATAGGCAAAAAGCCTTGCTTCAGAACTGAAGGAAGACATTTCTAGTGTATGTCTCCATTTTCATTTTAGCCTTTAAAGTGTTAATTTTTCCTTCTGTAATTTTTCTACCAATTGAAGTGAATTGAATTAAAAGGACAAAATAGTTGCTGGGAAGGAATCTTTTTCTTTGTTTTTTTTTTTTTTTTTTTTTTTTTTAGGAACTCCCATGGAAGCTAATTACCTACCATGGTAGGCAGAGAGAATTGTAATGTGATAATTAGTTTGCTATTCTTCAACAGTAAGCCACTGTAGCAACCCAGTATTCTCTATCTCCCTTCCCCCAACTCATGTGCACCTATTTCTGCAAAATCAATCTTCTCTGTTCCTAAACTTCCAAGAAAGAGTGTCTTCTCTACCAAAATATACAGCCTTTAAAAGGGAAGGTCAAAGGACACAAAACAGTAGGGGGTCCATGAGAGAATTTATCCCAGGGTCCTTTTCTGAACCTGCACAGCGTGCTTTGGGTTGCCCAAGATGGAGGCGTCTGGCTCTTCTGACTTCCCTGCATGTAACTGCCTAGATCAGCTCTGCTCAACAGAAATACAATGTTGAGCCACAAACGAAAGCCACATATATAATTTAAAAATTTCCAGTAGCCACATTTCTAAAAGTTAAAAGGAAAAGACTAAATTTTGATGCAATTTATGTAGCAATACCTTCAAAATATTATAATTTCAACATGTAATCAATGAAGAAGTTATTGAGATATTTACATTCTTTGAAATTGACATGTAGTTTACACTTAATACCACATCTTAATTCTGACTAGCTACATTTTGGTGGGGGGAACTGGGGATTGAACTCAGGGGCACTCAACCACTGAGCCATATCCCAGTCCTTTTTTGTATTTTATTTAGAGACAGGGTCTTATTGAGTTGCTTAGGGCCTTACAATTGCTGAGGCTGGCTTTGAACTCACAATCCTCCTGCCTCAGCCTTCCCAGCCGCTGGGATTACAGGCCTGCGCCACTATGCCCAGCCTGACCAGCCATATTTCTAATGTTGAACAGTAATATATGACCAGTGGCTATTAAATTAAAAAGTATAATACCTTTCTTTTCTTGCTAATAAAGGTTCAAGATAACAATCCTTAGCATGAATTAAGTGTTGTGCACTTTGCAAAGCATTTCCTGGACCATAGCTATCCCTCATAATAGCACCATGAATTAGTTTGGAGCAGCATAATTATCCAAGTTTGCTTCTAAAAAATCAGGGAACTCAAGAGCCAGAACTCAGCTCGTCTCACTTCCTGGCAGGCATTTTTGGACTACCTGCCTGGCATAAGGCAGGGTGTGGGAGATCCAGTGTGGTGAATGCAAAGGTCTGTTTTGAATTGTCTTTGCTTCTAAGCTTCCTTCTTCCTTCCTCCATCTTCAGGTCAGAGATTTAGGATGGTGTGGTGTCTGTGTCATTCTCTTTGTGCTGCATTGAACCCAGCACCAGAAATAATTAAGTGCCTTTGTTTGGAGTGCTCTGGCGTAGACATTCCATCAACTCTCAACTGTCACTCCAAGGGGAAGTGGTGCCCTTGGCAGAGCTATGGGAAAATAAAAACTTCCTTATCACCCTCACCCATTTGATTCTTTCTAAACCTGCAGCTCTTGTCAAGTTTAACTGCAAGAGCTTCCCCAGATGGAAGACAATTTTTCTATCACTATTGCAGAGCCCCTTATAAAATGGTTGGAGTAAGCAGCATAATAGAGGCCACTGAGGACCCTGTAGTGTATGAATATAGTGTACCTCCCTACAACAGGAGTCTTATCAGCCTGCCTTGCCTGGGACTTATGTTTAAATACAGTTGAATCTCCAAAGTTTGGCTGGAGTATCTAGAAATTCTAGGTGCTATGAGGAAAAACAGTAAGACAAATATTTGTCACTAAGAAGATTGGTGGTTTTTTTTTTTCAGGAACCAGTGTATATGTAAATTTCAAAATACTTATATAGTTCTTATTATTAGTATAGTATTGCAGACTAATTTAGTCTTTACAGCAACTTTATAAGGCAGGTGCTATTATCCCCATTTTGCAGATGAAGAAACTGAGGCATACAAAAGTTGAGTGATCTGCTCCAGGTCACACAGACTTGCTCCATCAGAAACTTCTGAACAGAACCACCTTCAACAGTAAATAAGCATTGACAGCATTGTCAAGCTTAAGAAAACAACTCTGGCAATTCTAGCCTCCTTACAGATGTGCTTTTCTTAAAGGAAAACCATCTGTATTAAAATATTGCAGGATTGGATACATAAATTTGTTCTACAGTAGGGAATAATCTTACTTTTTTTCCCTTATTTAAGATTCATGAGTGTATGCTATATAAGACTCTGTAGGATATAGATTTAAAATTCAAATTTCATCTTCTGAGCTACAGTATCTCACAGCCTATGATGGAATTTGGCCTGAGAAACAACCCAATGACCAAAGCATTGAGGAATTGTTTCTGGGCCCTCAGTTCTTGCTTTCCTAATGAATAGGTCTGTGGAAAGGGACAAAAGCTTTTCTACTGAGCAGAAACAATTAGTCAAAGCAATCTAGATACCCTACCCAAACACTCTTTGGAATGGATGTGTGAAAACCACAGGGTCTGTCTTTTGGCTTTATTCTGATGTAAGTTGAAACCACCTTGGTTTCACTTGGATGGTCTTCCAGAAAAACTTCTTGTATGTGTAAAGAGGAAACAGGGTATCTTTGGACTAGAATAAAGAAAAGCTTAGAGTGTCTCCATATGAAAAAATGAGGAAGTGAGTGACATAGGAGTTAGATAACACATGACAGATAATGAAATCACTAAAAGATCACAGTGGCTGATATATGATATGCTAACCCTAAGGGAATTTTGAAATGGATTCTGTGAGCAAATTCTGGAAGCCATCATCCATGGAATAGAGACAGTTTATACCAGTTAAAAAAAATCATACCCTCTCTGAACCTCTATCTTTGTTGTTTAAAAGAAGACTAGTAATTTCTGGTCATCATGTTTTAGGATTATCAGGAGTATTATGTGAGTTCTGGTATTGTAAATGATTTGAAAATGTAGAAATACAATTATTAAGGAGGATCTGAAATTATTATCATGACTTTTTTGTTAGACTGGGGTTATTTTCAGGGAGCAGTATTTCAGAAGAGACATCAAATCAAAAACAAAAGACTTGATTTTGAATTGGGCTGAAGTATTTGGATTAGGATGAGAAGGTCAGGGCTAATTGAATGAGCATTTAATCAGTTTCGTCTCCATCAGATGTTGGAAGAAAAGCAGATGCCAAATTGACCCTTCTTTTTCTGTCCCATTCTGGTCAAGAAAATTTGAACCCAGAGTGTTAATGACATGTCTAAATTACTTCCCAGACAGCTCTTCAGTCACTAATTCCTGAGGCAACTTACACCCAACTTCTATTTTTTCAGGATCAGTCTAGCTTCCAGGCAAAGGAATCCACAGTCTGAGAGCTCAGCATCAACTCAGCCTGACTGGTGATTCCATACATTCTGTCCTTGACAATCTATACCAGAAACTGGACTCTTTCATTGGTTTTTGGAAACTAGCCCCTTGCTACCACCACCAGCATTTTATTCCTCACTCTCAGGAGACCATTTTCCCACATATATTTTCAATCCCTCTAAATCTAAATAATCAGCCTACTTGCCCTAACAGCCATCCTGTTGAGGCTTGTCCCTTTCCATTCTGACAGGAAAGTCTGACAGAGCCAAGGAGCTGAAGATAAGTATAAGGGCAAGGACAGGAATAATCATTGAGAAAAGCCAGTGTGCCAAGACCGCACAGGGCCAGGCTTGGCAATTGTACGGCATAGCTGAAGGGCACCAACTAAGGGAGGAGACAGGGCACAAATACCATCTTCCCAGAGCACTCTGTGGCATGAGGGTAGTTACATGGCATGCTGGCTTGTCTGCCTTCTATTGTTTCATGACATTGTGTATGCACCCAGCCAAATTGGTGAATGAAAAAGAGCTCTTGCTAACCACTTTCAAATTTAAATCCGATCAAATAGGATAGAAGTCTTAAAGATGGGTATCAGCTCTGGTGTCTGCTTTTAACTGTTTATTCCTTTCTCTTTTCTCTGCCAACACTATATAGCAAAAGCTGGGGGTGGGAGAATATATGAAAGCTTCAGGGTTTGGAAAAGACCTAAGTTTGAATCCTGACTTTGCTTCCTGTAACTGGAGTGTGTGTGTGTGTGTGTGTGTGTGTGTGTGTGTGTGTGAGAGAGAGAGAGAGAGAGAGAGAGAGAGAGAGAGAGAAGAGCGCGCACATACCTGACTTACCATAGACACTCAACAAATAATAATTATCCTTTATTTGTTGAAAAGGTTTGAAATGTTTTTGACATACCTTGTTGCAAAGGGGGAAATGAACTGTATAAAGAGAAGAAAGAAATGAGAGGATTTGGACTATATATAAATAAAAGGTGAGAATAGTGAGAGCTGTGGTTCTGAGGTAGAAAATGAAAGACACTAACTAGTCAAAGAGGGAGAAGACGCCCCCAATCCCAAGGCATTTTCAAACCACCAGAGAGCTAAGGATATTTAATAAAGAAGAATAAAGGAAAATGAAGATCAAACAATGGTGCCATTTCCATTCTCACTCAAAATGAAATGTGACAGCCTTTCTACAATGGGTTTACCAATCCAAGAGCACACAGAATTCATCAGATCCTATTTGCATTATTTCCTGCTGCTTCTTTTAGTTGACATTTATATGAATCGACTTCAGAATCCATATCAAATGGCACTTTTCCAGATTTTTCCCCATAGAATCCAAATGCAAAAATGTGTATATGAATATATTTTTACCTACGCTCTAAATGAAGGAGCTCTTTTAGCTTGTAAGGAACCTACTTTTGCCTGTGCATGTCTATGTTTTCTCATTTCTCTATGTCTATCTTTGGATTTCATTCCATCAAGGAACTCTGGGAAAATATTGTGAAGTGTCTGCATTTTTTCAACAATGCAGTGCATGGCAGTTAAATTATTAAAAACTGATCTTCAAAATGCTTGTTGAATGCTGATGACAAAGTAAGATCCTTTATTTACAGCTAGCTTAAGATTGATTCTCTGGAGGTAGCAACCTGGAGAGCATATATAAACATTTACACATATGCAGATAATATGGAGAGGCATATATGGAACATGCATTTATATACTGCTTCTAAAGTTACTGGGTGAAAGAGTTTTAGAATATATTGAGAAAAAAAATCTGGAACTTATGGAAAAACCTATATGTTAAGATCTGTAGCCAATAGAAACTAACTCACATGTAGACATGTTTGTGACTAACAATTTCTCTTATCTTGGCAAGGCCAATGGGTTCATTCTCAGTTAAGTGTGTAGATTTTTAAAAAGACAGTTTTAATACTTGGGATATAATAGTCACCCTTTTGCATCGTGACTGACAAGTGCTGGGCAACTAGAATCTGCAAACTATATAGTGACCTTGTAGAATAAAGCACCAGAACTTACCCAGGGATGCCCACATCTGAGAGACCTCACTCAGGAGGCTGATACCAGGGCTCTTTTTGGAAACTTCAGGTGTCAGCTCACACAGGTCTCTAAGATTGTTCCTTAACCTGAATGCTAGGGACCAGGTCCTGATGGGAAAGCCCTCAGGCACTGTAGGCAGTCCATTAACTCTTTCATTAATTAACTCCCTCATTTCTTAAAAAGAGCAGCTGACTGCTTCAAGCAGTTGTGACTCCTCAGACTCTTGCCTTTCCTACAGTGCAGCCTTTGTTTGCCAGAAAGCCAGATGCTTTGGCAGTCTGGCACCCACATTCTCTGTGCTGCCTGGTGCAGGTCATGTTCTTTGGGTGGCTTACATGGTATGTATACATAGCACTCTAAGCTTATCTGGCCTCTAGGTCCCTCTGTATTGCTGAGTCCCTTCTTTCTCTCCCCATTGCCTTGGTTATCACCATTATCATTATCACCTAAGCAACATCTCTGTTTCTTTTACCCTTAACCCAGCCCACTCCAAACCAGTATTACCATGGCAGCTGAAGTGATAGTTCTAAAATTCAGATCACTTTCAACTTAAAATCTTTTTGTGACTTTTTTCAGAAATCAAACCCAAACTTAATAGGCCCCACAAAAGACTCTGAAGGTCTGGCTCTTATCTTCTATCTCCAGCATCATCTCCTTGAACTCCCTGCTGACATTATAAACTTGAGCCATTATAAGCTACTTGCACTTTGTAAGCTCTATATTCTTTCACATTTTCATGACTTTGCCCATTGGTGCAATTCTAATGTATAGAATACCCCTTCTGTCCTCTTGGTGTGGCTGGTTCATCTTTAAAAAAAAAAAACAGCTTTATTGAGGTAAATTCACATAACATATAATTCATTCATTTAAAATGTGTAATTCGATGGGTTTTAGTTCAGCCACAGAGTTGTGCAACAATTACCATGATTTAATGCCAGAATAACTTTGTCTCACCAAAAGAAACCTCCTATGAATTAGCAGCCACTTTCCATTTCCCTCCAACTTCATTCCCCACCCAACCCTAGCAACTGTTAATCTGCTGGCTCTCTGTATAGATTTGTCTATACCAGATTCTTCTTTAAAGATTTCTCAGGTGTTGCATCTCCCTTCCCACCCCACCCCGGGGCTTCAAAAATATCCTATGCATGGCTCTGTCTTCAATCTTACTCCATGGTGTCCTTACCTGCCTCCCCACAGGAAGTTTCTTATTCATCTCTGAAACCCTTTATCTTTATCTTTATCACTTTCTAGTACTTTGCCTGACTCATGAGCAGTACTCTATAACTATTGGCTAAACAAATGAATGATGAGGAGGGAAGCCTCTCAAAAACCAGACAGCGGTGGGAGCTTATGTGCTCATTTTCCAACTCATTTGCACTTGGATAAATTCAGCAACCACCACACTGATATATTTTCCATCTCTACCATTGCTATGCATGTTCCAGAACCTAGGGAAACATAAATATAAATAGTGTAGAAGTATATCTTCAGAAAATATTCATGATAACACAGTTTAAACTTTATCTGTTGGACTAACAGTGGCATTCTCAGGTCATCTTTCTACTTGCTCAATTTTCTGTTTATTCTTTCTCTCTCTTTCAATATTTTCTCTCTCCTTCACTCTCTAAATTTGCTTTTTTTGAAAAAAAATTTTTAGTTGTTGATGGACCTTTATTTTATTTGCTTATTTATATGTGGTGCTGGGAATTGAACCCAGTGCCTCACACATATGAGAAAAGAGCTCTACCGCTGAGCTAAACTCCAGCCCCTGCTTTTTTTTTTAACAGATTTCAGAATATCTCTGTTTAACAATGTAGTCCCTAAAATTAAAAAAAAAATCACTTCAGTATGAGATGTCTGAACATGAATCCACTTTGAAAACTGTTTAATTTTTCCATTTCAATGCAACACATTTCTTTTTTCACAATTGGATATTAAAAAACTCATTAGCAAGGGAATATAAAACAATTTCAAAGCAAAATGGAATATAAAGATGTTCAAAACTAAATCAGCATTTTATTGACTAGAGACAAATGAGGATATATGCTGACTCTGGCCACAGTTGTCTACCTTTGTCTCTATGCCTTTCTCCCAGTTCTCATTCTTCTTTTAACCAATATTTTTCAACCCTTCCTCTCCCCTATTCCCAGCTCCTCCCTGCCTCTCTAATTCTCTCCCCTGCCCCATTTTTCTGTTTGGGCCCTTCTTTATGTTTCAATTTCTTTTTCTCCTCTACTTTCCCTTTCATTCTTCTTCTTCCTGATTAGCCTACTTTCTCTTTCTTTCCTTACGGTCCTTTTTTTCCACCTAGAATGAGGTAGCAAAGGTGGGAGGAGGTGAACAGGAAAAGAGAGGGAAACAGATCTACATCGGTATTGTCCCACTCCTACCCCATCATCTGCCACCAAAGTGGATGCACCCTGGTCTGAAGCACTTATATTTCTTGCCTTTTATGTAAGGCACATAACCTCTCTGTGCCTCACTTTTCTCCTCTCTAAAATTAAAGTAAACTAATACTTGTCCAGACTACCTCCCAGAGATGTTAGGGTCAGACCTGGGAATGAATATGAAAAGGTTTGAAAAGAAACAGGCCCCTGTGATTGGGAAGCACTCAGAGAGGGCTCTGGTGGGAAGGGTGGGAGGATGTCTGCCTTGCACTGCATAGGGACCTAATTAACTGAGGATTGCAGTTCTTGTCCTTTTCAGGAATGTGTTTCTTTTCACCTTTGTTCTGCTCATCAAATCACTTGGTTGTCTATGTGCCTTGTTTGAATGTTCTTAGTGTCTTCGGAGGGGTCGGATAACTTGCTTCTTTGTATGCTGTTGATTTTTATCCCTTCCTTTTCTCTTGCCTTGGGCTAGCAAACGGAACCTCCAGCAGCCAGCTCTCTACCCCCAAGTCTAAGCAGTCTCCCATCTCTACGCCTACCAGTCCTGGCAGCCTCCGGAAGCACAAGGTATTATGTCTCTTATACCTTACTAAACTCCTTTGCACTCAGTTTCTTGAATGGCAGGGTGGAAGTTTTCTCTTCCATTCTACTTCAATGGCATAGTAAAGCCAGAATTTCCCTTCATCTGGCTCTGCTAGCTTGATGTCCTGAGAATCCCAACAGGGATCAAGCTTCTTGTCACTTTTATTTATTCCTCAGACACCTGCTTTTTTAGATTTCCAGTTGCATCTATATCTTTTCCAAAAGGAAGAAGTACAAAGATCCCATGTACCTCCTTCTGAGGTAATTGTGTAACCAAACAATGTCTTGGGGGATGGATTGAACATTTGCCTCCCCAATTCAGAAACATAGTAAATTGATACCCTTTGAGGGCAACACCAGGTACCAGTCAAGGGAAGTAACATAAAGATAGAAGTCAAGAAACACTTGCACCAAGTTACTCCCTTTAGATTTGCTGGACATCTATGAATAGACTCTTGTTTTACTCTGTTTATTGTGTGGCAGATTCTGGTGCAGTGTTTCAAGAAAAGACACAAACATATTGCAGTGGCTTTGGCACCATTTGCACCTCTTTAGCTATCCCAAATAAATATATCATTAAGATAATAGAAGTGTAGGGGCTAGGGGACTAGCATGGAACCTTCAAGGACCTGGGTTCCATAACCAGAACCACAAGTAATAATAGAAGTACATAAATTTCCTAGCTGTACTTTCCAAGCAGATTGCTGCCCAGAAATCTCTCCTGTATAAAATATGCAAGGTGGTCACTGCCTTAAATTTCTTATACCTGAAGAATGTGTACATGGTTTCACCTCTGATGACTACACTATGAAGCAGGTTCCTCTAAAATTCTCTTGTTTTCTTCTGATTCACAAGACTTGATGTGAGATTAAGAGAGGGAAAAAAAAGGCTAACTCCATCACAGACCCATAAATGGTGACAGGTGGTGGAAGACCCCTCAGATGGAGATGAATTCATTTCATTTGATTCTTTTGCCATTTTACAGATGAGAAAATTGAGACCTAAATGGCTAAGTTACTTACCAGGAAAACATAATTAGCTATGGGACTGGTACTGAGGTCACTACCAGTGTAATGCTAGAGTCAGTTCACACTAGCTTTTGAGAGCTGATTGTGTATATCACTTCCTGTGTTCAGTAACATCATGTTGGTAACTTGAACTTGGCCACAGTGGGAATATTTACACCATGAAAATCAGTTTCTTTTCCCCATAGAAAGTCAGTTGTTAAACATTGAACAGCATGCTACTGCCTGACATCCATTTTCATTTTATTTTTTCTACATCAGACTTTTAATTTGTCTACATCAGACAGCTGTTGCCTGTCCTATCATTCCTAATGTCCATTCCATTCCCTTAATTACCCTTTAACTTCTGATATTGATCCTGACAAGGACCTTCTGATTATCCTGCTGAGCTATTTGGTTTCAGAATTTTCTGACCTGTCTCAGTAAACGTTTACTCAGAGACTGTGAGATGGATGAAAGTTACTTTTACAATTAGCTTTCAGTTATTCTTTGCTGAACACCAAAGCCTGTTAATATTCACATTCCAAAATGGGAGCAGCCTTTACTGTTGTTCTGCTGCCCATAATGAACCTCCTACGCTACGCTGCATTTTAGTATATCTTTGCCTTGTGCCTTTCTGCCCCTGCCTTCCTTCTGGGAAGTGTAATCATTACCTTCCCCAAAGTGCTAGAGGCAGCTTGGGTATTTGTTCTGCACACTTGAGTCGTTCAACTTTTCAACTGACATGTCTGGTTCATTTAGGCTGAAGACCCATCATCCATAAACCCATTGAGGTGAGTGTTGGTATTGTTAAACCGTTTCTCCTGGTTGGGCTTGCAGGAACTTGTGGCTTGCTCGTTTTTTGTTTTTTTTCAATATAAGTCTAAAAATGATTTTAATTATTGAAGGACTAGAACAAGCTCACAAGTGGCAGCATTACAGGGCCTCACTATTTTCTTCACTGTGGAATTTTCAGTGTATCATTTTATTAAAATTATTCTTCCTTAAGACTGTTTAAAAAACAAACAAGTAATAAATCATAGAATTTTCTAGAACAAACTGTAAAATAAAATAAACATTTGAATTTTTATATAATGCACTATTTAAAAAACTTGCTATTTTTATATCTTTTCAAACTTACAAAAAAGGTTGAAGGATTGGGCTGGTGTTGAGGCTCAGTGGTAGAGCGCTTGCCTAGCATGTATGAGGCACTGGGTTTGATCCTCAGCACCACACAAAAATAAAATAAAGATGTTGTGTCCACCTAAAAACTAAAAAAAAAATAAATATTAAAAAAAGTTTTAAGACTAATAAATGCTTCTGTATTTCCTTTGTACAGATTCACCAGCTATTTTTATTTTTCCCAAATTATTGAGGATTCCCTTTGGAGATAAAATCACCTTTTTGTGTGTTCTCTCTCCCTAACCTCACAGACATACCTATATGCATTTTACTATTTTTCTGAATCATTTGAGATTAAGTTGCAAACATCATGCTCCTTTACGCTGAATGCTAAAGTGTGTATTTTTTAAGAACAAAAGTATTTTCTTTCATAACCACAATCAGGAAATTTAACACTGACATAATACAGTCTGTATTCAAACTTTGTCAATTCTCAGTAATGTTCTTTTTCTGGTTCAGCATCTAGGATAGAACACATTGCATTCAATTACACTTTCCTTGTGGTCTTCTTTAATTTGGAAAAGTTCCTGAGACTTAATCTTTTGGTACAGTATGTTATAGAAAGGAAGAGAATAGGTCAGTTACTTGGTAGAATGTCCTTCAATTTGAATTTGTCTGCTATTTCCTTGTGATTAGATTCAGATTGTGCATTTGGAGCCGGGCTATCATAAGAATGATGTTGCATCCCCCTCAGTGCATCCTATTGAGGGGCAATAAGCCTCATGCTTACACCAGTAATGAAGCTTGAAATTATTTTTCTGTGTAAGCTAAAATGTGTCTTGTGACCTTGGCTCAATCTCCCTGGGTCTCAGGTCCCAGCTTCATACCCCTCCTTTCACACAGGTACCTGAGCCTTAGAACTATCAATATCCCAGGGCAGTGGGCCTGAGCATATCTCATCTGAACTTCTATCCAAGTGAACCTGAAAGGTGTGAGTCATGGTGGAGACAGGAAGCAGGTGGCTGAGGCCGTGACTTTCCTCCTGCACAATTGGAAACAAACTTGGAGTCCCAGAATCCCTTTGGTAAATTTTGATGGCTGTGATGGGGCCCTAAGCTGTAATCAGCCTTTTGGCTTCTCCTCTTAAGCAGCTCATGGAGAATCCTTAATGCAGCTGCAATGGGGTTAGCCAAAGTCCGCATACTCAAATGCTACAATATGGACACAAAGTAAATCTTCGGGTACTTAATGAGAACAACATTTTACATTTCTATAAAGGTTCAGCCTTTTCCATAGTCATTTCTCCTTTTCCCTTGTTATATTCCTGTGGAAGAGATAGAGCAGATAGTATTCCCATTTTGTAGATGAGAACAAAGAGGTGCAGAGATTAAAAACAGCTTCAGTACGATTCAACAAAAAAATTATTGAGGATCCCCTTTGGAGATAGTACCACCTTCAAGATCTTAAAAAATTAAAATCAGGGAAACTCGTTCAATTAAAAGTTTTCCCAGATTAATAATTGCACCCATGGCTTTAAATTTGGAGGCATTTTGTCTGCAAAGTATCTAAACATAACATATTATCTGAATATATATCTAACATTATTTAAATATACATTTTCCTTTATGTTTCCAAAAATTCTTTCTTCTTTCTAGAAGTGGCCAGGGAGATAGCTGGATGAATAAAACAGAGTCCTGACCCCTAAATCACAAGGGCAAAAAATCTAATATGCATGGCTGTGCATAGTGTAATGGAGACTAAGAAAATTGACTGCAAGAGGACAAAATAGGGTGGGAAAGACATCAGACTGGGGGAGGGTGGGAGATGGGGAAAGCTTTTCAAAGAAGTGACATTTAAGTGGGGCCTTGAAGACTGGGTAAGCTTTTGATGGCTGGTAAAGAGAACAGGCATTTCAGCTTTAAAAAAATAAAAACCCAGGAAGAACAAAGTCACGCCACCATAAAAGTACAGCATTCATTTGAGAAATAGCAAACTCAAACTAGAAGCCAGTTTTTTCAAAACTCTTTCCTGATTTCCTTTGGACTATAAGCTCCTTGGACCAGAGACCAATTTTTTTTTTTTTTTTCTCTAACGCAAGAGTATCTCCAGCACAGCTGTATTTGTTACAAACATTTTGTTCTGTAGGGCTCCAAGGGACTAAGCAAATGAATTTCAGGTGCAAATTATTTGTATTGTTAAGCAATATGTGTGTTTCTGTATTTCTACATATCAATCAACAAAACCAGAATGTTAAGATAATTCTTTTTCCTGAACATTGTTCTACCCACACAAGAAAACACATTTTGAATGTGAAATAAATTGATGAAGGTACAGAGGTTCAGAAGTTCATGCCTAGCTCTGGTCTTGTGAATTCTCTTCTTAGCCTTTACCTCTAACCCATTCTAAGTCACAGCAGCTCCAAGTGAGTTGCCTCACAATTCTACCCTATGCCTTCACCCATTGTTCCAATACAACTTCACTAAAGTATCTGTTACTTGAAAATTAAGAGCAGAGATAAACAGTAAAGCCCAGTGAGTTAGTATGATAAGACTCAAAGTGACCTTCATATTTTTAAGAGCACTTTTGTACTGCCTGAGAAATATCCAGGGATTTTGTTAACTTGGCAGTACCCATCTCATTCTTGTGATTTAGTGCAACTAAAGAAAAAAATGTAATTATTATATTTTATAGAATTTTAGCACCAAAAGGAACATTAAAGGTCTTATAGTTTATAAGTTCCTCAATTTTCAGATGTAGAAAGCAAAGGCTTGGAAGAGGAAGTTAAATAGCAGAGTTGGGCCTAAAATTTGAGTCCCATGACTCTTAATCCTGTGCTTTTTCTACTACAGCAAAATTTCATTATATGCAAATTTATATTATGAAATTCATCAGTAGCCACAATAGAGTGATAGAAAAAGCTACTACAAAACTCTCTCTTACATTTATACACATCATTACATCCTGAGTATTACTATATTAATTATACAACTATACATACTGTGGTGTATGGTTGTATTCTCAGAAATCACATGAGCAGCATTCTACTGTTAATGTCAGGGTTTTTTTAAAGTATATTTTAAAATAACATCTCATTCACACATAATTCACATACTATAAAAACCACCATTTTTTTAAAAGAGAGAGTGAGAGAAGAGAGAGAGAAAAAATTTTAATATTTATTTTTTAGTTTTTGGCGGACACAACATCTTTGTTTGTATGTGGTGCTGAGGATTGAACCCGGGCCGCACGCATGCCAGGCGAGCGCGCTACCGCTTGAGCCACATCCCCAGGCCAAAAAACCACCATTTTAAAGTATACATTTTAGCAGGTTTTAGTATAGTAACAAAATTGTTCAACATTTACTGTTTCCTAATTTTGGAACATCTTTATCACTTTTAAAAGAAACCCCATGCCCATTAGTAGTCACAGCTCCTTCCCCTGGCAACCACTGTATCAATGGGTTAGCACATTTAGAACATTTCATATAAATCTCTCTCTGAGAACTGCTTTAACTGCATCCCATAAGTTTTTACATGTTGTAACTTCATTTTTCTTTATCTTAAAGTATTTTCTAATCTTCCTAATTCTTTAATCAATGGTTAGTCAGCAGTGGGTTAATTTCCACATATTTGTGAATTTCTCAGATGTCTATTATAACTTTCTATTTTAATTACCGTAGTTAAACAATATACTTTTTATGATTTTGACCCTTTTAAATTTATTGAGACTCATTTTGTGGCTTAGCATATGATCCATCCTGGAGAATGTTCCATGGGCAATTGAGAATAATGTGTATTCTGCTGTCCTCCAGTATTCCATAGATGTTTGTTTGCTTATAGTATTGTTCAAGTACTCTATTTACTTCTTGGTGTTTTGCCTAGTTGTTCTATTCATTATTGAAGGTGGGGGTATTAAAATTTTCAGCTAAAATAGTTGAATTGTTAGTATCTGCTTTTGATTCCATCAGGTTTTGCTTCATGTACTTTGGGACTCTATTGTTAAGGTGCACATACATTTATTACTTTGTTTTCTGGAGTCATTGACCCTTTTAAAATTTATTTTTAGTTGGGTATGGACACAATACCTGTATTTATTTATTTGTATGTGGTGCTGAGGATCGAACCCAGTGCCTCACACCTGCAAGGCAAGCACTTTACCACTAAGCTACAATCCCAGCCCCTCATTGGCCCTTTTATCATTATAAAAAATTCTTTGTCTCCAGTAACAATTTTTTTTTGTTTTAAGGTCAGTTGTTTTCCAATATTAGTGTAGTTATTCTAGTTCTCTTTTAATTATTGGTTTCATGATAGATATTTTCCCATCATTTTACTTTACTATTTATGTTTTTCAATCTAAATTGTTTCCATTAGCATAAGACTGGATACTATTTTTTTAAGTCCATTCTTCCAATCATTGTGACTGAAATTAAATTTGAGTGTTTAATCTACTAGTGCTTAAGGTAATTACTGGTAAAGTAGAAATTACATCTGTTATTTTGCTATTTTCTATATGTCTTCTGTCTTTTTGTTTCTTTATTACTCAATTCTTGCCCTTTTTTGTTGAATATGTATTGTCTAGTGTACCATTTAACTCCAGTGTTGATTTTTTTAACTGATTTTATTTTGAGCTATTTTCTCAGTGTTGCCCTAAGGATTATAATTAATATTTTACTACAATCTACTTTAGATTAATAGCAACTTGATTTAAGTCATACATAAAATTTTTGCTACAGTGTTCCTGTTTCTTCCCTCTTCCTTTGTGCTGTTACAGACATACAAATTACATCTTTATGCACAATAAGTCCATCAACACATTTTTATAATTACCACTTCATGCGGTTGTCTTTTGAAATAAGCCAGACACAGAAAGAAAAATATTACATGATCTCACTTATATGTGGAATCTAAAAAGAAAAGAAAAAAAGGTCAAATATGCAGAAGTGGAGAATAAAACAGTGTGTTACCAGGGGAACTGCAGGGGCGGGGTGAAAAAAATGGGGAGATGTAGGTCAGAGGATACAAAGTAGCAGAAATTTAGAATGAATAAATATAGAAACCATATATACAATATATGTAAGAACTATAGTTAATAAAATTGTATTGTATTAGAGAGTAAGTAAATTTCAGCTGCTCTTGTCACACACAAAAAAATGTGAGATCATAGACATTAATTTGTTTCACTATGGTAACCACTTACTATCTGTATGTATCCCATAACACCGTGCCGTAAACCTCAAATACTCAACGTAAAATTTATTTTAAAAGACAAGAAGAGGGGCTGGGGCTATAGCTCAATGGCAAAGTGCTTGCCTTTCATGTGTGAGGCACTAGGTTTGATCCTCAGCACCACATAAAAAAATCAAAGATATTGTCTCCATATACAACTAAAAATTTTTTTTTAAAAAAGAAGAGGAGGCAGGCATTATGGAACAGGCCTGTAATCCCAGCAGCTCAGGAGGCTGAAGCAGGAGATTGCAGGTTGGAAGCCATCCTCAGCAACTTAGTGAGGCTGTAAGCAACCTAGTGAGACCCTATCTCAAAATAAAAAATAAAAAGGGCTGGAGATGTGCCTCAGTGGTTAAGGTACCTGGGTTCAATTTCTGTTACCAAAAAAAATAAAGATAGTTAGAAAAAAAAAGAGTTACAAACACAAATTTGTACTGTCTCTAGAACCCGGATCCATTAAGTCTCCTAACCTTCGCTAAGGGGGTCTGTGCATGTGTTGGAGCAGGTTTCAATGCTCTGACAGGAAGGTTACTACTCTACCTTAACTCTTCACTTGCTGCTTACACAGGGCCTCAAGTTCAGCCAAAGGCGAGAGATTAGGGCCTTCTTCAGTCTTTTTTAGGATTACTCTCAGTCCTTGACACATGCCTCACCTTCTAGAATCCCAGGAATATATGTTAGAGCATTTCAAAGTCCCTTATGGAGAGTGCTAACCTTTTCCTTGTAAGTTTTTTTGTTGTTGTTTTTATTTTTTTGGTACTGGGGATTGAACCCAGGGGTGCTTTACTGCTAAGCCACATTCCCAGCCCTTTTTATTTTTATTTTTTTTTATTTTGAGACAAGATCTTGCTAAATTGCTATGGCTGGCTTTGAACTTTCAATCCTCCTGTCTTAGCCTCCCAAACCATTGGGATTATAGGCGTGCACTACCACGCCTGGCTCCAGTAAGGTTTATTTTCCCCTACTTTTGCTCCCACGTTAGGCAACTGCAATTTTTTGAGGGGTGGGGGTTGGGTACAAGAGAGTGAAACTCAGGGACACTCTACCACTGAGACACATCCCCTGCCCTATTTTGTCTTTTATTTAGAAACAGGGGGTCTCACTGAGTTGCTTAGCACCTCGCTTTTGCTGAGGCTGGCTTTGAGCTCACTATCCTCCTGCCTCAGCCTCCTGAGCCATTGGGGTTACAGGGGTGTGCCACCGCGCCTGGCAGGCCATTGCAACTTTTAAACAATTGCATGATATTAATGCCCCCTGAAAATACTGTTAACAGCAAGTGTGCTCTGTCACGCGAATAAAGAAGAACTCTGTAAGCAGAAGTTTCCAGGGAGCTCCCACACTGGTCAAAGATTTGGCCATTTTCTTTCAATAAACACTTCTCAGATTGTTATAAATATTTGATCCACTTCCAGGGTTTTGAAAAAGTTGTTTTGCCAATGTCATTACACTTATGGAAGAAAAGATTTTCAGTCTTAAGCCATATTTCTGGATTTCTGCAGCTTAAAGCTACCTTTGATTATGTTCAATTTTCAGTTTTCTCAAGTATTTGAGAACTAAATCCTTTAGAGACACAACTCCATCATATGTCACTTTGCCTCAAATCAAGTTCACAAGTTTTTGTTGTAGTTTTATTATTCCCTCAGTTTTATATTTAGTGTGTATTTATTAGTTTTCTAATTAACTTTAAAAAAATATTTTTAGTTGTAGTTAGACATAATACCTTTATTTAATTTACTGATTTTTATGTGATGCTGAGGATCAAACCCAGCTCCTTGCACATGCTAGGTGAGCGCTCTACTGCTGACCCACAACCCCAGCCCCTCTAATTAACTTTCATTTGGTAGTTTAGAATGGAAGTGCCAAATCCTACCAGGGTCCTGGCTCTGTTTGCATAGATAGCTCACTCATATAAAAATGGTTTTTACATCTTTAAATGATTGTAAAAGAAACAAAACCCTAAGAAGTGTATGTGACTGAGATCATACATGGTCATCAAAGAAAGTCTAGAATATTTACATCTAACCTATTATAGTGAAGATTGCCAAAGCCTGATTTACAGGGAGGGGATGGGGGATGGTAGGTTTAAAAGAAGTGGGTCCATTTGCTACAGTTGCCTTTGTAGTGTTTTTAAATCATTTAGTTTTCCTTTGAGAGTCCCAGATTATAGTCTCAGTACTGGAAGAAACCTTACAGATTGTCTTCTCCAAAGTCTTACACTAGTGAAGAAACCAACATTCAAAGACATTTCAGTATCATATTGCAAGTTAGCCAGGTTTAAAACCTTAGGTTTCTGAATGTGGTTTACTTTTCTTTCCATTCTCAGTAGCCTAAAATTTTTTTCTGCCACATCCTTCTCAATAAAAGTCATTCTTTCTCTGATTCTATCTCCTCTTTCGTGTGTGTGTGTGTGTGTGTGTGTGTGTGTGTTTGTGTGTGTCTGTGTGATAATGAGGATAACCCAGGGCCTCATGCATGCTAGGCAAGCACTCTACAACTACTCCCGGCCCTTTTCATTTTTTATTTTGAGACAAAGTTTTACTAAGTTGCTGAGGCTGGCCTTGAACTTGTGATCCTCCTGCCTCAAAGTCCTGAGTTACTGGATTGCAAGCATGTACCACTGCACCTGGCTGGCAAAAATCATTATTTTTTATTGTTGTTGTTTGCTTGTTTATTGGTACCAGGGATTGAACCCAGGAGCACTTAACCTGGGTTAAGTGCTGAGCCACATCCCCAGATCCCCAGGCCCTTTTATTTTTTACTGTGAGACAGGATCTCCCTAAATTGTTCACAGCCTTGCTAAGTTGCTGAGACTAGTATGAACTTGTGATCCTTCTGCCTCCGCCTCCCAAACAGCTAAGATTAGAGGTATGTGCCACTATGCCTTGTAGAAAGCATTCTTTTCTTTATTGGTTGTTCAAAACATTACAAAGCTCTTGACATATCATATTTCATACATTAGATTCAAGTGGGTTATGAACTCCCATTTTTATCCCAAATACAGATTGCAGAATCACATCGGTTACACATCCACAATTTTACATATTGCCATACTAGTGACTGTTGTATTCTGCTACCTTTCCTATCCTCTACTATCCCCCCTCCCCTCCCCTCCTATCTTTTCTCTCTACCCCATCTACTGTAATTCATTTCTCTCCTTGTTTTTTTCCCATTCCCCTCACAACCTCTTATATGTAATTTTGTATAGCAATGAGGGTCTCCCTTCATTTCCATGCAATTTCCCTTTTCTCTCCCTTTCCCTCCCATCTCATGTCTCTGTTTAATGTTAATCTTTTCTTCCTGCTCTTCCTCCCTGCTCTGTTCATAGTTGCTCTCATTATATCAAAGAAGACATTTGGTATTTGTTTTTTAGAGATTGACTAGCTTCACTAAGCATAATCTGCTCTAGTGCCATCCATTTCCCTGCAAATTCCATGATTTTGTCATTTTTTAGTGCAGAGTAATACTCCATTGTGTATAAATGCCACATTTTTTTTTATCCATTCATCTATTGAAGGCCATCTGGGTTGGTTCCACAGTCTAGCAATTGTGAATTGTGCTGCTATGAACATCGATGTGGCAGTATCCCTGTAGTACGCACTTTTAAGGTCTTCAGGGAATAGTCTGAGAAGGGCAATAGCTGGGTCAAATGGTGGTTCCATTCCCAGCTTTCCCAGGAATCTCCATACTGCTTTCCAAATTGGCTGCACCAATTTGCAGCAGCAATGTACAAGTATACCCTTTTCCCCACATCCTTGCCAGCACTTGTTGTTTTTTGACTTCATAATGGCTGCCAATCTTACTGGAGTGAGATGGTATCTTAGGGTGGTTTTGATTTGCATTTCTCTGACTGCTAGAGATGGTCAGCATTTTTTCATGTACTTGTTGAGTGATTGTATGTCCTCCTCTGAGAAGTGTCTGTTCAGGTCCTTGGCCCATTTGTTGATTGGGTTATTTGTTATCTTATTGTTTAATTTTTTGAGTTCTTTGTATACTCTGGATATTAGGGCTCTATCTGAAGTGTGAGGAGTAAAAATTTGTTCCCATGATGTAGGCTCCCTATTTACCTCTCTTATTGTTTCTCTTTCTGAGAAAAAACTTTTTAGTTTGAGTAAGTCCCATTTGTTGATTCTTGTTATTAACTCTTGGGCTATGGGTGTCCTATTAAGGAATTTGGAGCCCGACCCCACAATATGTAGATCGGAGCCAACTTTTTCTTCTATCAGACGCAGAGTCTCTGATTTGATATCAAGCTCCTTGATCCATTTTGAGTTAACTTTTGTGCATGGCGAGAGAAGGGGATTCAGTTTCATTTTGTTGCATATGGATTTCCAGTTTTCCCAGCACCATTTGTTGAAGATGCTATCCTTCCTCCATTGCATGCTTTTAGCCCCTTTATCAAATAATTATATATGTGGATTAGTCTCTGTGTCCTCTATTCTGTACCATTGATCCACCTGCCTGTTTTGGTACCAGTACCATGCTGTTTTTGTTACTATTGCTCTGTAGTATAGTTTGAAATCTGGTATCGCTATGCCGTCTGATTCACACTTCCTGCTTAGAGTTGCTTTTGCTATTCTGGGTCTTTTATTTTTCCATATGAATTTCATGATTGCTTTATCTATTTCTACAAGAAATGCCATTGGGATTTTGATTGGCATTGCATTAAACCTATAGAGAACTTTTGGTAATATCGCCATTTTGATGATGTCTTGATAGTAGATGAATTTCTCTTTCCCAGTGTTCTTTTTCCTTCCTCAGTTCCACTTTTTCCTCTACCTTGAGCAGAAGGTGTTCTCCAATTTTCTTAGACAATCCTCTATTGAAGTTATTTTCTCCCATTTTACCAAATATCCACATCCACATCGTTGATTCTAGATTTTCTATTCTCTTTGGTATCTTGCTAATATCAAGCACAAAAATAGTGGTTTTCAAACTTTGCTATATTTGAAAGTGCAGAGAAAGATGGAACTGGGTAAAAATCTGCCACCCCACCTTTTCTCATGAATGGGATTTCCAAGTAATATTTCACTTAAATATAGGGGTTAAAAAGAGGAAAGAGCATGAGGGAGAGGGAGAGGGAGAGAGGGAGGGAGGGAGGGAGGGAGGGAGGGAGGGAGAGAGAGAATAATTTACAGGAGAAAAAATTGATAAATTGCATAGGTTGGACCTAACCAAAATTAGAAACTTTTGCTCTGCCAAAGACCATGCAAAAGTTATGAAAATACAAACTACTCACAGTGGGGAAAATATCTGCAAGTCCACATATCTACAATAGACTTATTTAAAGAATATATAAATAACTCTTAAAACTGACAAGAAAAAATCCAATTAGGAAATGAACAAAATATATGAAGAAACATTTCACTCAGAGGAAATACAGATATCATTTAAATACATGATGAGATATTTTATTATCATTAGCCTATCATGGAAATGCAAATTAAAATCTCAATGAGATATTACTACAAATCCACAAGAATGGTTAAAATAAAAAGTAGTGAAAGCACCAAATGCTGGTGAGGATGTGTAGACACTGAAATCACTAATATTTGGTTAGTGAGAAGGTAAAAATGTACAGCCATTCTGGAAAACAGTATGGTAGTCCTTATAAAACTCAATATGCATGTGGAAGACCCTGGATTTGATCCCCAGTACCAAAACAAAAAAATAAAAAAGGAAAAAAGAATAAAGAAAACCCTAAATTAAACATGCAATTACCATATAACTCAGGAATTGCTCTCTTGAGCATTTATTCCAGAAAAAATGAAAACTTACATTCACATAAAAACATGTACTTGAATATTTACAGCAGCTTTATTTACAATGGTCCCAAATTGGAATCATTCCACATGCCCTTCAGTGTGTATATTGTTAAGCAATCTGTTTACTTCTGTACCATGGAAGACAACTCAGGGATACAAAGGAGTAAACTATTGATATATTTATACATGTAACAACTTGTTTGAATCTCCAGGGAATTATGCTGGCTGAAAAAGATCAATCCCCAAATCTTATTAACTTCACGATTCTATTTAGCCAACATCCTTGAAATTCAAAAATTACAGAGGAGGGAAGCATCTCTGTTGGTTGTCAGGGCTTGGGGAAGCAAATGTGGATAGATATAGTTATAAAAGGGTATCACAAGAGAGCCCTGTGCTGAGAGTTCTGCATCTTGACTCTGGTGATAGTCACACAAATGTGCATGCAATACAATTGTATAGGATTATTCACTCAAACAAATGAGTGCAAATAGAACTCTAAGATGTTATGTTTGGGGAAAGTTGGGTGAAGGCTATATTAGCATATGGTTATCTCCCTATGCATTTTTCTGTTTCTTATGAATAAATATTTAAATATAAAAATTAGGGAAAAACTAGTTATAAAAACTAAAACAGTCATTCCAAATCTCAAGATGTCAAGAAAGGGAAAGTTAACTTTGCCTCTTCTCTTCTTATAGGACCTGTACCTGCCCCTGTCCTTGGATGACTCTGACTCTCTTGGTGATTCCATGTGAAGGAGGACGGAGTGTGTAGAATCCAGAGTACAAATCCAATCCTACCACTAAAGTAGGATACTTCACTCTGAAGTGTCCAACAGGGCTATTGGTGCTTTCAATTTTTCGTTTGTTGTTGTTGTTATTTTTCAAAAACACACTGTAGTATGTTGGGTTTATTTTCCTGTGATTTCTCCTCTGGGCCACTGATCCACAGTTACCAATTATGAGAGATAGATTGATAACCGTCCTTTGGGTAATTTTCCAGGGATGCCAAATGTGCTAGTCCATGACCTTTCTACTGAATATTTAGGCGCCTTCATTATTTTTCCTGTCTCACTTACTCATACACTATAGCAGTCTTCCTTCTGTAGAGGGCTGTTTACATACTTAGCACTTAAAATGTTTGTGTGGGGAAAAAAATCTTATTGGCGCATCCAATAGTGACAAACACAAGTGCCCCTTGTCTCCGGATCTTAATAATGCTGGAGGCTCCCAGGAAGATGGCAAGGCGGCTCCCCAGCCTTGCCCTTTACTCCTGGTTGAGCCTTAGTTTGTTGTCTAGCACCAATCCTGTCTGTCAAGGGGTAGAAACACCAGCAACTAATAACTATGGCACCAGATGCTTAGGACTGTGGGGGCAGGACTAGCTAAAAGAGATGAAGCAGAAACTTCTAAGATGTTTCAGTAGAAGTTAAAAAGCACAGTCAATTCTTGGTCAACTTCTCCACTGGGGCAATTTGGAATCAATAAATAATTGATAAGACTTTGGAATAAAGGATGTTATATATTTGATTCATCTAGAAAGCTGTCCAACATACCAAGTTATTACAATGAACTGTACGGTATCCATCTATCTCTGTTCTATTGAATGCCTTGTAAACAGCCAACACTGAAAACACTGTGAGAATTTGTTTTCAGGTCTGACACCTTTCGGTCACTTTTTATAGCAAGAAACCAATATCCTTTTTATAAAAACTCATGTCTGTATTTCAGGAGCAAACTCTTCAGGCTCCTTTTTTATAAACTGGTGATTTTTCTTTTGTCTAAAAAACACATGCAGAAAATTTACCAAAAAAATGCAGAAGAATAATGTAGTTTAGAAATCATGCTGTCACTGCCAAACAGTAACCTCCAGGAGAATATGAAATGAATAGCAGAGGCCAATTCAATAGAATCAGTCTTTTGATAGCTTTTTAACAGTTATGCTTACATTAATAACTTCAATGTGGACCAGACATTCTAATTATATTTTAAATGAAATGTTATGGCATATTTTAAGCAACTCTTTTTTATCTATAATCCTAATATTTCATACTGAAGATACAGAAACCTTTCACTTTAACACTAGAAAGGATTTCTCTTTATTAAGGACTGATCATTTAAAATAATTCTCAGTCTTTGAGGTACAGGTTCATAACACTGCTTTTTTGTCTGTAATCATAGCCCATAATGGCAAAGACAACTAAATTTAGGTGAAAGCCATGCATGCTAATTCTGTGTTTGCTTTGAGCAGATATGAAGATTTCCTTTATTGCTTTGTAATTGTTCAGATATTTTGAAAGGTGCATCATTCAAAGCCAAGCTATTGTTTGGCTACTGAATGACATGCAGTTGTCCCTCCCATGAATGGAATGAGCTTGCTGTGTGTGTCTGTGTGTATGTGTATGTGTGTGTGTGTGTTTGTGTGTGCACGCACACACATGCGTAGACATGCACATGCTCCTTTGCAGCTGATTCACAATTAGGAAATATACTATAAGACAACCCAACATGGATTGATGGCAACTTGATGGCATTGCTGATGTGCAGGGAGAAACACCAGGTGGAAGGGGTAGCTAGAGGTCCCTAGACAATTTCAGAAGTTCTTAATTACCAGAAACAGTTTTGATTCAGGAGAAGTGAGATGATGGTAATACTGGTTTCTGCTTCTTCTGATCGTTCACTGAAGAACCCCCAAATTATGAGGATCTCCTTTTGATCTCTCCTGCATTTGTAGATCCATTCAAAACATTTGAGAAACTCATTTCACCTAGTCCCTATTTCTTTCTAGAAGCTCACAGTTTTCACATTGCCTCCTAAAATAGTTAAAAATTAATTAGAAAAAAAATGGTACTTTGGAATGGGAGTTGGGGATAGAGAATGATGGGGGGGTCTATTTTTAAACTTTATACCAGGTCTTTCTAAAGACTCCATCCACTGTCTTTCTTAAAATTTCATTTAGTCCCATACCTTCATTTTAAGATAAAGAAATAGAGAGGCAGCTTAATGACTGCTGGGAGAGTAGGTAGGACCAGAGGAAGAAACCAGATTTCCTCATGCTCTACACAAGCTGAGAACTTCCTTGCATGTGGCTTATGTACCACTAGAAAATACTAAATGGACATATTGTATTTATAATAATCTTGGAATCAGAAGTCTTCTGTAACAATAGTATAGTTTCCATCTTTCTTTTAATTAATTATAAGGAAATGTTTCTGTATTGCCACTTTGAGGGTCTTGGCATAGTTCAAAATTCAAGCCTCCAATAATTGCATTTTAAATTAGCCCATTTTTTCAAGGCAAAAAAAAGTGTCACTGAGCTCATTTACCCCTATTATTTGTTCCCAATTTATCCAGTTCAGTTTTACCACTCTAGTCCCATTGTGTTGACTGCTTCATGGTCAGCAAACATCAAGTCAGCAAGCATTTGCCACCACTCCCCCATAACTTCTTCCTTCTTATACACTCACACACACACACATGTGCACACACACAATCCATCTGTTGCTTGTTCCTACCTCCTAATTTTTCTTCCCTACATAAATAGAAATAGGGACAAAGAAGGGGAAATGTATATATAGGGGCTGGGCTGAACAACTAACTTCATAAGTAGTGTTAACTAGAGGTAAATTGAGAGAAAATCTCCTTTTCTCTTCACTGTTTTGGAAAGGATAGCCATTAGCATGACTGCTTTGTGTCCTTATGGACTTTAGTATTAGCCTAGATTGAATCATAGAGTTTTCTAGCTGGAAGGAACCTTAAGATCACATCATCCACTCCCAAATTCCTCATTTTTTTCAGGCCAGGAAATGGAGACACAGAGGTAAAGTAATTTCCCTGAGGTCACACAGCTGGCTAGGGGCAGGGTTGGGATTAGAACCCGCATCTCTTGGCTTTTATTCCAGGGCCTTTTCCCACTAACCAGTATTGCCTTCCATTAGGCTCCTGAGAATTCTTTCCCAGGGTCATGTTGCATCTTGGAGCCATATGCTGCTGCCCTGATCTCAGTGGGAAATCCACCCAGCAACTTAATATGGCCCTTTCTCCCCACATTCACATGGTTCCCATTCACATGGGCTGCAGATGTCCCCAAAGAGAGGGAGGCATTTAAGACCAATAGGAACAACAGTCTATCTAACTCAGGGGATGCCCCATCTTGAGGCGCCTTTGGAATAGTCCTCTGAGCTACTTACTCTGTTAAAAATGGAATAAAAGAAAACTAGTTTTCCCTATCTGCTCCACACATGTCACCACATACTGATTTGTCCTCCCAGGCAAAGGACTAAAGGTTTCTTGTTTCAAGAGCAGGGAAAGGAAGAAAGGAAGAGTGAAGTAATAGCTTTGTTCATCCTGATTTTCTGAGATGGCTTTTCAGCATTTTAAAAACTAGTGCAGCTACCATTGCTACTGGTAATGATTGCTTTTAAAATAGCAATGATTTCTTTCCACTAGACCAGCTAGAAAAATAACCTAGTCTTTCTGTGGTTGTCCTCATACACAATGTCCCCATAGCCATCCTCCCCTGATGGGGAGAGTTTCCAGGTATAAGCAAGGGGCATTGTGACTAAAATGTTCCCTGGTTGATGTTAAACATTGGTTCCTTGTGTTTTCACCAAAATAGCAAGCAGTGTGCTCTATGCACCATACTCATCTTCTTGTGTACACTTGCTCCTGTGGCCTTCCATGGCAGAAACCAGGGAAACAAGGTCTGAACATGCAGCAAGGCTCTTCCTGGGAACTAAAGGGTATTCATTAATTGAGTTCTAAGAGACCTCCTACTAGGCTTACTCCATTCCTCAGGTACTTCATTCTTCTTCCTTTGCTCCTCCTCAATCAAAAGTAGCCAAGGAATCTTAATGTAGATATGTAGCTATCCTCTTAGATCCTTCTTAGAATCACCTAGCCCAGGTCACAGACAAGGAATTCAGCGCTTGCCTTGGACAGAATTGTATCTCCAACCCTAATCTCTTCAATACTCGGGGTAGAGATGCACCTACTCCCTCTCAAATTTTATTCTAAATGTATTTTCTTAAAAAAAAAATCACACATCTCCCTGGGATTGGAGAAAGAACATACCCATGTCCTCAGAATGAACTTCAGCATAATACACACCAGTGGGAATTTTTCAAAATACAGCGCACGTCAGAAACATCTATGTCAAGAGACTTCCCTAGACAGAAGCATTAGAACAGTGTGGTTTGAATGACTTCCTTCACAGTTGTCTATTTGTTATGGAAATAAAAGGCACTGGGTATTATTTTTTGAAGGTGACTAAAACTTGGTTTTGGCTACATGGAGCCATAGGATTCATGGCCAGGCCTCAAGCATGTTTGTCTTTGATGCATTAAGACACTTGGCTTTTAGACACAGATTGTTTTCCTGAATAACCCATCAGCACTTTGCGGAGTGGGGAAGGAGCAGGAGTTCTATGTTATGAGACCTGGAGCCCAGAAAAGGAAGAAGCTGAGCACTGGCCCAGCCTTTGATAGTATGTCAGGAGTGATATGGGATCTTTTTTGTAGCAATTGAGCCTTGCAAATCTCCTGAGTCTCTTTTCTAGGATGGAGTTTAGAAACTGTCATATTTCTGCCTCTGCCCTAAGAGGACTTCATATAAAGCTCCATCCACTGTTCTATGAGTCCATGCAGGTTTTCTTCTTCCTTGCAGGTATGACCACCTGAAGCAAGGATAGTTCATTGATTTTCATGCCTACCTTTTGGCCAGAGAGGCATCTGTCAGATTTTCTGGCTGTTGGTGGCCCAGAGTCAGTCTAGTGCTATTACCATTCAGTAGATTGCCATTAGTTAGCCCTTAAAACCTGTGATTACATATAAGACAATATGGGTCATTTTAAAAAAATGAATTCCCAATTTTATTCTTCTGGCTAGCAGATCTCACTTCTTTGGTATGTAAAAGACAGGTGGTTCTTGTTACACAGCAGCAAAGACACAAGTGTGGAGAGGTAAACAAATTTCTAGAATCACAGAGCAATGATTTCAGAGGGCAACCTACTATGGGCTGAGACTATTAGCAGATTCTCCTAGCCCCTTCCATTTTCTCTCCTCACAGTCTAGAAGTCTCACTCTTCATCAGTCTATCTTTCAGTATGCCTGACCCTCTTATCCCTTCAGGAAAATGGGTGTTTCTTCTCTATCTCCTCTACTCTGCTTCCCAGAGCTTGCTTCCATTCCCAAAGCTCTGCTGTGGTCTTCACACGCAGCCTCTTGATGTTGCTTCCTGCTTGTTTTCTTGTTAAGGATCCATGCAGCCCTCAACATTAGCCAAGCTTGTTGGCATAGGCTACCATTTGTGATGACTGACTTTTTATCCCTTAGTTTATTGGCTTCAACATCTTCTGGAATTAGAGGTGAATTTTTCTTACCTTGGATGTCTGGGGCTAGGGGAGTATAGGATGCCCATTTGGAATTAAGGCCTCTTCCTTCTCCTGATCACAGAAGGTGGGTTAGTTGAGGGAGATCAGATGACATAATAGAAGTCAGAATAAACACCTTGTAAACTAAGGCGAAGACTTGAAGGCATAGGAATTTCTCTTTTCTGGGAAATAACCTGAAGAAATCAATGGCTTTTTGCCACTTTACCTCCACCATGCATCACTTTTTTTTCTTTTCTATTTCCCTATATTTATTCTCAGTTGATGCTCTGTTATCACTTTCTTTTTACTGTGCAATTCTTTGATCACTTTTTGGTTTTTCCTCCTCCCTGTCTAGGCACTGAGCATATGCTTTTTCTTAGCCTGTGATTTTTGCCTTGGAATTGATGCAAAATTATTTCCAGACTCAACCAGCCCTAGTCTTACCCCAGTATAGTCAGAAGCATGTTGGTGGGAACTAACCTGACCCTGGCCCTTTGTCTTTTCCATTTTCGGTCTCAGCAGACCTCAATCATTTTTCTTAGAGCTCATTTATCTTTAGGTCGTTGCCTTCCAAGCACTGTACAGAATACTTTGTGGTTCCTTTGTAGTCTGCCATTTTTGTGGAGCAGTGAAGTGTGCTCAGAGAAATACTCAGCTGAACAGAAAAAATCCACCCATGGATTCATATCAGCTAAATACTATTAGTTGATTTTGTTTAATTTGCTCATAGTTGAAAAAGCTGCAATATAATGAGAGACCACAGGTGATTTCTCCTGCCATTTGGTTTGGCTGGGTGGGGATGGGGGGCAGGAGCAGTTTGTTTAAACTTTTACCACTACTCATTAAGCTCTCTGTAATAACCTTTTGTTTTGCATTTGCCAACTGTTGAGTTGGTCAAGCTCAACTGGTAGGCAACTGGGGTTAATTTAAATGAAAAGGTATTTAACAAATCCATACTATAAAAAGAAACATTCATTTAATTGAGATGTAGTTTTCCCTTCTGTTACAGATTCACCTCAACCTTTTATTTTTGACACCAACTGCACAGGCAGTCCCTATATATGTAATCAGTGGGCCTAGAGAAGCTAACTTGTTAGGTGTTCATTTATTCAGCAGAGTTCACAGCCCCTGGGAATGTCACTGCTTGGCAATATCATATGGGATGCCAAAATTTCCAATGAGTTTCTTTATAATTTCTCTTAATGGGGCTTAAGCAAGTAGGAGGTTATACCAAAATGTCTCCAGTGTATGGTCCTGTAATATATTGCAGCTTGAAGCCAATGATCCCTTATGACTTGTACACAACTAATGCATGTTTTGATTGAATTTTGCATTTCTCATATGTGGTAAGTTCTTTAAAACATTTTGGTCACCTTTTTGTGCCATTAAACTTGTATAGAAAATGTTTTTATGGCCATTTTCAAAGGGAGAAAGTTTAAAATGGAAACAGCCCACCCTTTGTGCCCTATAGCTGTAGTTAGGATTGAGTAACTGTAGCAAAACAGCTGTAATTGGTGGTTGTAGTGTTAGAGGCGTTAGCTTGCTAGTGACTAGCTTTGGAGAGTAAATGCATGGTATTGTACATCACATTTCTTAACTAACTCATTTTAACCTCTGAAAAGAATATATTCTTCCTTGTGGCCCTTCTCCCCTCTCCCGCTCCCTGCTCCCAGGTATCTTCCCTGCTCCCAGGTATCTTGTAAATAAATGATTTAGGGGCCAATCATTCTTGCCAAGTAAAGTCAGCAAAGAATAAATAAGCCAAAAGGGGAGAAAGACATTTCTCAGCAGTTATTGACCATTTCTCAAGGAATGGCATAGTGATCAAAGACTCAATTCCCTTTCACATAAAAATCAGTGGCAAATTGGGAGTGTCTTTGTTTGATCACATTACAGAATTGAATAGTTCTCAGAATCACATGAAATCCAAAGACAATAGACAATGATGTCCTTATCCCTGCAGTAGTTTTGGGGAATTTGGAGACATCCAAAGACCAATGACCAATAATTATTTGAAAAGAAAAAAGAAAATAAAAACAGAGAAATATAACATACTTATGAGTTTTAGTCATCTCTTTAGAATGGTTATTATCGGAAAAGACGAGGACCTGGGTTTATATGCATTGCTGTTTCCCAGGTACTGCCTAGCCCACTCTTAGATTGCAATTTTCCTTTTTGGTTTGCTGTTACCTTTGGACTGGTAGGTTTGGTGAGGCCCATGTAAAACTGGTTGGGGCAGACCCTTTTTATCTCCTGTGCCTGTTAACATCCCTTTCCCCCCTCCCCCTTCATACTTTGATGAGGGCTCTTTGGTCAGAGGACTTCAAGGTCGTCTAGAGAAGTTCCTCATGCGTGTAAAGTGTTGTGAACTGTGAATGCTGCAGATTCACAGTGTTCAATACTATGCAGCCAAAGAGCTGCTCTTGCAATCATTTTGGCTCTCAAGCTCTGTTCTCCATTGCATTCTCTTTTTTGTGTACATTTGCAAGATGGGTGTAATGTCATTTTCCAAAAATAAAATTTGATTTCAATATTTTTGGCTGACATTCTATTTTTTAACCATTAAACAAATAATCATATAACCATAAAATGTCCAAGCGGGCACAAGACTTGGACAGTATATTGCCCAACCCTTTAATTTTACAGAAAATGAAGCTGAGGATCAATGTATGATGGAAAAACCATGATTGACAGCATCTCCCTCCAGAGTTGAGCAGCAATCAAATGACTTTTTTTTTGTATCTAAAATCCTTTGCCCAGGGTCAGTCCGTGTCTTCAGAATAGGTGGTCACTTGTAGTACTCTGCAGAAATCCAAGAAAGATTTGAAAATATCTCTACCTGCTGCTTGCAATTCATTAAACAGTGCAGCTTTCCATTCTCAATAGGTTATGGTGCAGCTACTCTCTGGGAGAGGGAACACATAAATATTTTATTCACCCTAAGGCATAAATAACTAGTTAAATATTTTTCTCAGATTGGGTTTTAATGGGGTCAAGAACACAAGGAACTGTATGTGGGAAGAGGTTGATGTCAAGGGTGGGAGGAAACAGCACAGAAAGAGGAGGCTGAGATCTTGGGAAACACTTTGGTCAACCCCACAATTCTAAAGGCCAACACTGTAGTTCCTATCTGACCTGTGTTTCCAGAAGCAAAGATGCCAACATACACTAGGCATTTCCAAGGACTGAGGTAAGTTGGAATGTCTCCTCCATACAATATTTTAGCAACCAGACCCATCAACATCACTCTGGTGAGAACAAAGAAAGTAGATGGAGATGGCATTTCTTGGTGTGCCTAATCCAAAGGAAAGTTGGATGCAACAATCAGACTGGCTAGACCTCTGTAACAACAATTTTGTAATAAATTTTTCACAAAGGACTGGGTATATATTATAATAATAGACTACTAGCCAAGCAAACATAAGTTCTTCTCAGTTACCAGCAGCGCAGAACAAACAAAAATCACCAGACTCTGGTGGAAAGCAAAAACTGTGCCCCCTTAAAAAACTGTAGTGTTTTCCTCATAGACATAACATACTTCATATAAATGACAATTTTTAATTTTGAGATTATCTATTTTACCTTTTGGTATTAAAATTTCAATTCCTTTTTATTTGTTCTAATTAGTTATAAATGACAATACAATGCATTTTGACATGTACATAAGTGGAGTATAACTTCTCATTCCTCTGGTTGTACATGATGTAGAATCACACAGGTCATATAATCATATATTCACATAGCTTAATATCTTATTCATTCTACTATCCATTCTTTTATGAAATTTTGGTTACAGTAAAAGATAGGCATGTATTTGTTTTTAATATCTCAAGTGACTAATCATGGGAACGACTCAGATAAATCTTTTTTTTGGGGGGGTGTACCAGAGACTAGGCTCAAGGGCTCTTAACCACTGAGCCACATCCCCAGCCCTATTTATTTTTTCTTTTTAGGCAGGTTCCCACTAGATTTCTTACAGCCTTGCTAAATTGTTGAGATTGACTTCAAACCTATCATCTTCCTGCCTCAGCCTCCCAAGCTGCTGGGATTACAGGCCTGCACCAGCATGCCCAGCCTATTTTTCTTTTTGAAATTTTAAAGATTTGGAAGTCTAGAAATTTTGAAACCACTTGTTTAGACTAAAAGAATGGAGATGTGGAGAAACAAGTATGGGTGGGGTTATAAGAAAAAAAAAGGTATTCAACAATGGAGTTTAATTCAGCCATAAAGAAGAATGAAATCAATTTGCAGGAATATGAATGGAACTGGAGAGAATCATGCTAAGCAAAATAAGCCAGACTCAGAAAGTTAAGGGTTTTATGTTCCCTCTAATATGGGAAGCTAGCTATAGAGAAAAAAAAATCAAAGGGAATCTCATAAAAATAAAAGGGAGACCAGTAAAATAGAGGACGTGGATCGGAAGAGGGGAGGGAAAAGGGAAGTAGTAGGGAATGAAATTGATCAAATTATGTTATGTGCATGTACAAATATATCACAGCATATTTCACTATTATGTATAATCATAATGTATCAATAAAAAAGAAAAAGGTTGTTTAGTATTTGAAGGAAATTCTTCCTCAGCGTATTTGATCTTCTCCCCTTCCACCTCTCCCTTCTCTTCTAGGCTTTCCCCATTCCTCTCTCATTCTCCCTTCAGCTTTCCCTCTTCCCCATGGTATAAGAAGCACCCCAAACAGTGCATAGGCACCAATTAGGAACCTGTCAAAAATGCACATCCTTGGGCCCCACCCCACATAAATGGGATTAGAAACTCTGAAAGTGAGGCTTAGTGATTCCTGTGTCAACAAGCCCTCCAAGGGAATTCTGAAGCCATTTCTTGTTTAGGAATTCCCTGCTCTGATGAATTCTACTTTCTTTCCCCTAGGACTCAGAATTTATGTAACGGGTATGATGTGGGCCATTTGGTTTAGAGTTTGCATCTCTCCTCAAAGAACTTACTCAAGAAACTTACTTCTAGAGAGATCTCTATATATTTAGTTTTTTGAAAGACATCTTTTTTCAAAACCAAACTTGTGTAGGTAAAGACACAAGGTCTTCACAGCTGTTACAAAGGCCAAGATGGGGATGTAAGCAGATCATGAGTTAAGGCCAGAGCTGGTGGACCATGGAACTGCTGATATAGAAGTGCAAAGATTTGGTGGGCAAATTGGATGTAGGGAAGAAATACGAAAGAGGGAAATCCCTAACTTGAGCAATTCAGCCTGAGCTTCTCTTGGCCCCAGACCCTCATCTGCTCTGGACAGCTCAGTAGCCTCTTGCACACCTCCTCCCCTAACTTCAGCCCTGGCTCTGCAATGCTCATTCACACTTCACCCTTGCTGACAGACTCTACCCTTCTTTCCCTGCCTAGAAAAATACCCTCTGAATGCCCTTCCACATTCTCCCCACCTGTCTAAATCTCAGACGTAGCCAAAACCTACCAGCAACGGAACTTAAGGCATATTTATAAGAAAAACAAATCCAAACATGGAGAAAAACTGGCAACTTTCTATTCCCGAACTTTCCAGAGCAGTCCTGATCTTGTGTAACTTTTTTTTTCCTTTTCCAAATAAAGGTGATTTGTTAAACATATAACTAAATGTGATTTAGTTTTTATATGTTTCTAAAAAAGAATCCATATAAATAAACTCACAAATCAGAAAACATCCCTTGTCAGGCCACATATCCATTCTGAGAGTTTGGAAAAATAGGATTGATTTCAGGGAGAGGCTTCCCCTAGGTTTTCTTGTCAACTTGTCCGCCTACCACTCTCCTGCCCTACTTGCCAGTATGGGAGAGGTGGTACACCCTTCATTTCTCTTCCCCCTTTCCCAAAACTCATTCAGATTGCCTGATTATATCCTGATTGCTTTGAGGAGACAACTTTGAGTAAGCAGGTAATTTGTCTTTGAACCCCGGAGACTGCTGATTTTCTTCAAGCAAGGAGACCCCTTGCTTAAATTTTTTTAATCCTTTCTTTCCCTGCCTGAATAGATGTGGCTGATTCTGCAAATGCTTCCCCCAACTGAGAGAGGGATAAGTCCCAGAGTTCTGAATTAGGTACCACTATTTACTACTCTCAGAAATGAACCAGTGCATATAGAATTGCAGAATGTCAAAGGCAGAAAAGACTTTCATAAACCACTTATCCAATGTTTTCCAAACTTCACGGATATGAGTCACATGAAGTACTTGTTACAAATACTAACTCTGGGACTCCACCTTAGTCTCACTTCATTAGAGTCTCCAGGACAACAACCTGGAAAGCTGTATGTTGAACAAGAGCTTCAGTGATTATTTCCTCTGGGAAGTTTACAGTACTTCCCAAACTTTGCTGTGGACAGTATCACCTGGGGAACTTGTTAAAATAGAGTCTGATTTCAGAGATTTAGTTTGGGACCCAGACTGCATTTCTCACAAGCTACCCACCCCCGCTCCATGCTTAGGCCACACTTGAAGCAGCAAAAGACTAAGTTCAAACCTCTCATAGTTCAAGAGGAAGAAACTGAGTCCCAGGGATGGAAGGGAGTCACCGTGTTCCAACATTTGGATAAAGGCAGAGATGGTTAGTACTGGGGACTCCTGAGTCCTGGTTCAGCACTCTTTCCATATGACCAGGTTGCCAATCACCAGCAAACATTTAAAGCAGCCCAGCTGTAATGGCACTATTTCCAATCAAAGGCTAATTGGAAAAATGATGCTTCCTGAAAGGGAAGCAGCCCTGGCTTGTCTCAATAATGAGTGGGCATACTGGCAGGGAAAGACAAAGAGTTGGGGAAGGACAGAATTTATGTTTCATTTTAATTGAAGAAATGAGTCAAGGTCCCCTTACAAGAAGCCAGGGGCTGGGGGAGGAGTTAAGGTCATACAATGTCCTCCTACAACATGGAGGGCAGGATGGGGTGGGGCGGAATCTAAACTAAACAAACAGAAACCCATCCCCCAAAACCTTGTGGAAGTGCTGTGACAGAGGTGCTGCAAGGAGCTGAGGGTGCAGAGGAGGGGCAGTGTAACTGCTGGAATGGGGTGATGAAGGCTGCTACATATTGGAGTTAGTATAATAAAGTATTAATGATGAAGAATGAGCTAAGAATTACCCTGCCTAGAATAAATCCTTATTTTAATGGTCCCCTTCAAGCACAGACTTCTCTGAGGAGGTGAAACTTGAGCTGAGACTTAA